>NW_011147102.1:0-599 GCF_000146605.3 Meleagris gallopavo
AAAAAATTACTCACTCCATCACCAAAGAACAAGGCATACTCCAAAGGAAGCACTCCACAGGTTCAGATGCTGCCCCTACTCTTCCCAGCCCTTACATGGGATCAGGGAGGGGTGGAGCCTTGGCTCTGCCCCACTCCACAGCCAAACTGCCCCCAGCTGTGCTCGCAGGGCTGCACCCGCCCCAGGTGAGGGTTCCACAAAACAGGAGGGCAAGGGAATGCCCAGGCAAAGGCAAGGTCCAAGAGAACATGGAAGGAAATGCCAAGGATGACGGCCCAGACAATACGGCAGGGAACGCCAAAACTGAATGCCGACATGAATGTGGCAACACAAAGCCAAGGGGTCATTAGGCCAAGGGAATGGGGGCAAGGAACACAAAAAGAGGAGGACAAGAGAATGTAATAGTGAAAACAGTGCAAGACCAGAGACAAGCAAGACACAGAACAAAGAGGATAGGCAGCCTTCTGGGCACCATGAAGCGCAATTCAGAGCTCTGGGGGAACCCTATTGTGCCGGGCTCTGGAATGGGTAAACGCTGGCGGGTGTGCATCGCCCTTACCTGCTGGGCAGACAATGACCAGTCAGCAAAGTGAGGTTCC
>NW_011147103.1:0-521 GCF_000146605.3 Meleagris gallopavo
ATCGGAATCGCACTCCTTCGCTCTCACGCGCAGAAAGCGGCATTCGCTCTGGAGACTTTGCCGTTGCTGGCCGAGAAATCGCGTTTATCTCCGAACGTGCAGAATGCACTACGCCTACCTCTGAATACTATGTCCTCTGCTTTTCGTCCGACGAGTGAGCGGTCTCCTGTCCGCACATCGGAAAGGAGCGGGTTTTGCAACTTCGCCTTTGCTACATGCAGAATGCACTACGCCTACCTCTGAATACTATATCTCTGCCTTTATTTCGAGCCACAATTCATTCTAGTGAGGTTTTCCACTGCTACACATCTGCATTCAGACAGGAAAAGAGTGGAAGGGAAAACCCTCTCTAATAAGGAATTTCAAGTTCGAGGAGCGACAGCTGTAGTGCTCTCAGGGAGAACGTGACAGAAAGGTGGGGAGTGATTCCTTTCAGGACTGCGGAACGAAAACCCCCACTCGCAGGGAGTGCAGGAGCCTGAATTCGCACTTGTCGGCATCGGAATCGCACTCCTTCGCTC
>NW_011147104.1:0-4071 GCF_000146605.3 Meleagris gallopavo
TGGGGGGGGGGGAGCGGTAAATTCTAGTTTTCTTATTTCCTCACTGTGGTATCTGAACACTCCCTAAAAGTGTTCTAGCCAGTTGTGTTATTATGCTATCTGTAGCTAGTTTTCTTTATCATCCTTTCCCCAGCAGAGTGAGCGAAGTAATATTTTGATAGGGTTTATGGTGTCTCTGCCTTTGCAGTACACCTGCAAAGACGGGTTACACTGGCTGCAGGAAGTTGATGCATGCAGAACAACCCCCTATTCCTTCATTCATTCCAACATACTAGATTTGTCTTGAAAATTATAGTTCCTGATTAGCTTATCCACATGCAGAAAAAGTCCCATTTGGCATTAGGATCTTATCAAGTACAGTCCAGGATATACAGCATTGGGTTTCTTCTGTATGCATAGTCCATGTGTCCTCTGATGCTCAATTGACATTCTGTGACTTGGTATTGCCTGGCAAATGTTTTTTCCTTCACTGTCATGGACTTTCCAAGCCACCCAATCAATCTGTTTTATCCAAATATTTTGATACCTAGATTATTAACAAACTAGGAAAGAGATCATTTACTTTGGACTTATCTATTCAGTAGTTTTCCCAAGTATGTAGATTGCCCTAAAAATAATGCCTCCTATTTATTCCCACGTAAACTATAACAGATACGAAGGCTACAATAACACCAGTTGGTACTGCAAATTTTCAACTACAGTACACTGTCAGCATAGTCACCACCTTTAGCTCTGCATGTTTGTCTGCAAAGAAGAAGAGTCTGCATGCTATGCTCATAAAAATCTTGATGACAAACCAGGCTTTTCTTTCACATCACTGCCACCACTTCTGAAACATACATACACCATCTCACTGTGCTCACATCCATTAATTGGTCTCCAGAAATGTCCAGCAAATCATCAGTGAATGTCAATGAATGCCATTTTTTCTGCATAAAGGAGTTCAGTGACATACCTTTGCTTCATGCACTTTCACATGAGATGCCATATTGTCAGACTGCCCCTCTGCTACTGTCTGTCACAATGGCAATAAAATATAATGGAATGTTTGTGGAAAGGTTCAACCTCTACTGCTGTACCACCAACATCTGCCTCTGTCTGTGCAGGAAAACATAAAACGGGAAGCATTACTTTTGGAGCAGCCCTCACGCTTAATCTTACATTGTTGATGGTAGAAGTTACAATAATTTATAATTGCAGTTACTGAGTGGTGACAGTTAGATGTTATGCTATAAGAGCCTTTTAGCTACATACTGAGTTTTATACTAGTTTATCAACCACATTTCATTCAAATAATAAATCTCATAAAGTTTTACTTTTGTAGATATAGTCCGCTAGACCAGAAATGTTTGCAGAGGAGTTCTGCTTGATTGTTTCTGATTTGATATCCTTGGCAAAATACAATATGGAAACCAACATTAAATTAGGTTGAATCTAAAGTTCTGAAATTAGGAAAATGATTAAATTGAAAATAGGTGCAAATAACTTGTCCTAAATTTAAAAATATGAACTGATTTAATTATCAAATATGCTTTTAATGCTTTTGGATAATTTGGGTAGTTAAAGCCCTGTGAACATTTTTTCTTTAACTACTCTATTTCATTTAAGAGAGTATAACTTGAGATTTTTTCTTATTTAGATATATAAAAAAAATCCATCTTTTTTTCCTTTTTTTTTTTAAGTGAAATATCCTAGATTTAATTTTTCCCTCTAAAAAGAGCTTTATGCAACTTCACCTCAAATAGTTCTCTTCCAAGTATGTTCGCAAATTCATTTGGATAGCTGCACTCATTGTTGTGTGGCAGATTTTGACACGTGTACATAATCCCTGGGCAACAGAGCTCACAGTTCTGTAGAGGGACAAGATCCCTTGCTGTGCATCCCTGGGAAGTACTTTTTTCCCCTTTGCTGAAAGGACGTTTGTGATTGTTCAGCATTTTGTAATACTGTCTTACACTCTCAGTGTACATGCTTCTCACTGACAGATGCATTGGCTTGCTGGCACTTTTATTCTTTTCAGCTATTTTCCTTCATTTAAACTTTTCTGAGTGGAAAAGCAAAGTGCTACTGCAGGAATGCCTGCTTTCCCCATTCTTAGTTTAGCAATCCCTTACATGTTCTACAGGGAAGAAGAGCTTGGCAAGTAGACAAGCATGGGAAAATGTTTCCAGATTGCGAACAGGATGTTTGATAAATTACAGGCTAACGTATTATTTGTGGTACTGTGATTGCGATTAGTCCAGACATCACCCTCATTTCTTCTAGGGCTATTTCCTTGAGATTAAGGAAAGCATAATGGTGTGATAGAGTTGAAGTTTACAGGAAAAGAGGTTAGAACATTCATTACACTTTTCTGTATTTATCTCACTCTTCTTGCAAGACGATTACTTTTAACGCCAAAGTCAGATACTTGGATGAAAAATGACCCATCTCCTTAGTTCTCCTATCCACCACATCTCATGAAAATTGACCTCTCCATTAGATCAACTGATCAGTGGAGCATAACCCAGGTTTAATGGCCATCAAAGGGAAAACCAATTTAGTTTTAGCTGCTTTGACAGGAATACATCTGCAGGACTTTGAACAGACCAATCAGATGTAGGCTTCTTTTTCTGGTTGTTGTGTCAAGTCTTTGCTAAATTTCAGGTAATGATCTCTCATAACTGTCCCTTTATTACTGGTGCTTTGTGCTAAAAATAAGTTCCTGGGAGTTTCACAGGAGGAGCTGTCAAAGGCTGGACTTATGTGTATGCATGAGCATATCACGTCACCCTCTTGTGGTACAGATAAAAGATCTATCCTTTCTTCAACCTGCTGAAAGTCTTACACTTCTTTTCAAGTGCCAATGAGGCATCACTGAGCTGAAATAGCACAATTTCCCCAAACTGGAGACTTCTAGATAATGCAATCCACTTTCATCCCATAAATAAATAAATAAAATATTTCAGATGCAGTAAATTTTATCATCCACCTCCAAATACACCTACTGCTTTTTGAAATTGATGTTTGCTAATGGGATCAGGTCTTGATCATATGTTAGAACTGCAGTATTAGGACAGGAAGTAGACTGTTTGGTTTATTTTTTTGGTAGAGAAGTCTTAAGTGCTTAACACAGGAACTAGAATAGAGTCTGGAAACCTCCAGATTGGCATTTCTATTAATAGATCAAGCTGATACAGATTAGAATTTTCCACTGGGTTTTGTTCAGCATTACTTTTGATGTATCTGATTATACCCTAACTTGTATCTCCATTTCAGAGTGAGATTTCAATGTAAAGTATTTGTTTATTCACATAAGTACCTACTCATAAGAGTTCCTGCCTTTTTCCCTTTGTTTGCTAATGCATCTCTTTGAAATGCTCAGGTTCAGTCTGGAACTTCTGTGGCACTGAGAGAGTACAGATTAAAAAAATAAATTAAAAAAAAAAATCATTGTTTATAATTGATTTTCGATCTAGCAAAAACACATTCTCTATTCTCATTCCAGCGATATTTGTGTATTTCTGAACTCAAATCCAATGGAACTCAATGCCATGTGACTGGTGACTATGAGAATAACTTTTATAGGCTTTTAAGCATGGAAAATAAGAGAAAACGCTTGGAAGAACTACCAAACAACAGAAGGAAATATTTTAAGACTGTAAGGTAATACTTCAAAATTCAGGACTTAAACCAACCTTTTACTGATTAGATATTAAGAGGAAAGTTTCCATGGGCATATATTATTACTCATTCCCCCAATGTTTCTTGAGTCCTTAAAGGAAACAGCTGGAACAAGCTAAATTATGTCATTTCATTTGTTTTTAATTGTATGAACCTTTTTTTTTTTTCTTCTGTTCAACTGCAACACCAAAACCTCAGTCTCTCCTCTCTCCCTCCTCATTTCTTGGCCCTGTGGATGTTTAATTATTTATGCAAATGGATTATCTCTAACAGAAGAGAAGGAAGGAGTAAAATGGACATAAACTGTTTTAACTTTGCTGGTGTGGAGTTGATCCCAGTCTTGAAATAAAAATCAGCTTTTTGGTATTTGATTATTTACCAGGTAGGGAAAGAAAAAGAAAAAGAAAA
>NW_011147105.1:0-1130 GCF_000146605.3 Meleagris gallopavo
GTTTTGTCTGGAGAAGAGGAGGCTCAGGGGAGACCTCATTGCACTCTACAACTTCCTGAAGGGAGGCTGTGATGAAGAGGGGTTTGGCCTCTTCTCCCAGGCAACGGACAGGACCCAAGGAAATGGCCGCAAGTTGTATCGGAGGAGGTTTAGATAAGACATGAGGAAAATCTTTATCTCTCAAAGAGTGATCAGGCACTGGAATGGCTGCCCAGAGGGGTCGTGGAGTCACTGTCCCTGGCAGTTTCAATAGGCGTCTGGACAAGGAGCTGCGAGATATGGTTTAGTGCTTGTGGTAGCAGTGGTAATGAGAAGACGGTTGGACTGGATGATCTTATTGGTCTTTTCCAACCTTGTGATTCTATGATTCTATGATTCTATGATTTTTTATTGTGAAATGGCTTTCTTATCAGTGAGGTTAGGACATAAACTGTTAGACCAAATCTGGGACTAGGAGTGAATTCAGATTTTATCAATAAATGTATTGCTGTTTCTCTCTTACAAATGAAGTACATTGTTCCATTTGTGACAATGGTGGAGAAAGTGTATCGGTGCAGAAGTTCCCACAGCTATCCCCAAAACTTTGTTTCAGTGGTTGTAACAACTTACAGTACAGCCGGAAATGCTGAGAATGTTATGCATGCGCTCCCAACGGTTTTACAAATTAATCTGACAGGCCACCAGGCAGTTTTCTACATAATCTCTATTATGAAAAATCTCCTTTATGTCCTCAGCTTTTATTTCTTTATGTTGTGCAGTTCTATTATGATTTCATTGTGAGCTCATTGTATTTCTCACTAGAAATATAAAAGAGCACACTAATAGCAACCAGCAGTTTTACATAATATTGTCAATCTGATGTTGCTGAGTCTTATGCCAGTGAGTAGCTCATGGCAAAAATTGTATGTCACTAAGGTTATCCCTCAGCCCAAAGATTAATATATGGTGGATTATCACTCTGAATGTATGTTCCCATTTCTGTATTTCCAGCTGTACAAATAGTAAGAACATTCCCCAGTTGCTGTGTTTCTACTTCTGATCTTCTTCATTCTCCGTCACTCTCTTTTCTCTTTGGAACAGACAGAGATAGCTCTGTGTTTTTTTTTTTTTTTTTTTTTTTGTTTTGTTTT
>NW_011147105.1:1150-2521 GCF_000146605.3 Meleagris gallopavo
TGTTTTGTTTTTTTTTTTTGTGGTAAATATGACTCTAAAATACTTTACACTCTCTTTCCTGCACACAAAGAGGTACATAAAAACCCAACTGTGAATATGAGGTTTCGTTATTCCACCTTTGGAATTTGTTCCACATAACTAATAGTTTTTTTACTTTCTTTTTTCATAATCAATACACGATTTGAAATCCACACCAGAACTGACCTGATCTTAGAACTGAAGGCACTGCATATGATCATATGATGGTATTCACATTCTGTTTTCATTAAATGCTAGTAAAGATTTTCATATTATAGCCAATTTTGAATTGATTGTCACCTAAAAAAAATTACAGCTGTGTTTTGCTTGGATGCAAATTGCATAACTTTTATCTGTATTGAATACTATTATTTTGCTACTCCATCATTCAATAACAACTTTCCTGTGCAGCTCTTCACAGTAAATTTCTTACCCATCCAAACAGGTCACCAAACAATATCAAAGTTAATCAGTAACTAAGTCATGAACAAGGTGTAGTCCTCCTGAAGTCAGAAAATCTGACATCACTTTGGAGTTGCCAGTCTTCTGTCTTTCACTCAGCCAGTCTTCCACTCAGCAAGGAAAAAACTTCTTTAATAAACAAAATCCTTCCATCAGGCAGAAAAATTACTCCTCAAAGCATAACGAAGTATGACAACCCTGCCTCACAAAAAATTCACAAGTATCTTCAACTTATGCAAGTCCATAGCATAGAAAGGATTCAGTATTTAAATGCATGAATGACATAAGATTGATAAATGATATATGTTATCTTTGGGACCAAAGTCCCTTCCAGGCCTGAAGAGCAGAAAAGAAGGCAATCCTCATAGACTATGAATGCCTGTAGGTTCTAACTATAATTCTACTCATATGCAATGAAAGAAAAAATCATCTTGCAAGAAATGCAAGAAAAATTCTGTCCTTGTACCTGCATTAAGTACTGGAAACTAAAACAAAATGTACTGAACAATAATAAAATTAAAACATTTTTACAGAAATTAAAGGCAGCCATTCTTTCATTGCTATCATTCTAATTTGAGTTGAGTGCCACAATAAAAATGGACGGCAGTAGAAACTATCACAATGGTATAAAAGATACTTTGCAGAAAAATTAGAGTTGGAAATGTCCTAGAATGCAGTTGTTTTATTCTTTAACATTGTTTGAGTGCTTTATAATCAATCTTAGACATTTTTTGTTCTGTTGGCATCATACATGCACTCTTGGTTTAATCTGAAGTAGAACTAGAATTCTGTGCCTTACAATTTTATCTACATTACAGCAATACTTTGGTCTTCCATATTTTTCTTGATTGAAAAGTAAAAGAGTAATAGCTTTTTTTTTTTTTTTTTTCA
>NW_011147106.1:0-725 GCF_000146605.3 Meleagris gallopavo
AAGGACACCTCTAGAAGAAGAAAGAATGTCTCATGGCCCTGATTGGATAAGCACCTGTGTGAATGGTTGAAGAGTGTTTTGTAGAATGCTCTGTTGACATGTAAAGGTGGATGGGAAAGTTGTAGGGGTGGATGGGAAAGCTAGGAAAAGAAAACTTGTGAAGGTATATAAGTGATGTAAGAACTTGTAATAAACGATTTGGATCATTCACATCTGGGTCCGTGAATCAGACGCTGCACTAGTACACATGGTCTTAGTTTCTCTCAGCTATGGAACAACAGGGAAGGTTTCACTCTGTCCTTTAACAGGACAATCAAGAACCGTTAAACAGAATGCTAATTATCTTCTCAGACTTTTTTTTTTTTTTTTAATCCACTTAGAGGAATCAGTGGTGAAATTTTGTGTGGCATACAGTCTGTCACTTCAGAGACAATTCTCCTTGTTTTGGCTTTCCAAAAACAGAAAATGCCCTTCTCTAGTGTGAAGAACTTTTCTTATTCTTTGCGGCAGGACAGTGGCTGAGGCTGCCCAAGCACCAGCCCACTGCAAAGGCAAGGTACAGGGGCTGCATAAAGTTGGTCGAGCCCATAACTAGCCCATAACTAGCATCCACGTGTGCTGAGGGAGCTGGCGGAGGTCATTGCCGAACCGCTCTCCATCATTTTTGAGAGGTCTTGGACAACAGGGGAGGTCCCTGAAGACTGGAGGATAGCCAATGTCACTCC
>NW_011147107.1:0-495 GCF_000146605.3 Meleagris gallopavo
CTTCATCAATCTGTTTGAGCCAGGCAAGCCAAACGGCCAAACATCCAGGGAATAAAGCAACATATTTAATGCATGTTTGCCAGGCACAGTTGCTAAGCATTTCTAATCTGTACATTTGAAACAAATACGGAATGCTTTATCAGATTTCCAGTGAACTTACTGAATCCCCAGAAATAATATGTCACGGTGACTTGTAACAAACAAACATATAAAGAAAAAAACCCAAACCCCTACATGCACTCAAATAAAGAGGAGTTTATACTGAAAAAGAGTTTCAAAAGCGAATTACCATTTTTTGGTAACTTAAAGCCATACACATAAAATTACCAAAATTCCTATGTTTCTCTAGTCCCTAGTTCTAATCTATTTTTACTGGAGGGTAAATTCATATTTTCATACTAAATGTATTTTATCCAGAGAAGAGACAAAGCACCTGTTTTAACTGCCAGAGAAACACCAATGCAACAAAGGGGGGGGAAAAAAAAAAAAAAGTAC
>NW_011147108.1:0-573 GCF_000146605.3 Meleagris gallopavo
GCACATTTGCAGCAATGTATGGCAGAGGGGAAAGAAGACCCCTTATAAGTGAATTGGTTAATAAACTTCAAGACTTTGAGTTACATTTAAGCCCTCTGCGAGCTTGTGTTTCAGCCATTACAAAAGTAGCTGAAAAGCTGGACAGAATGGAGAACAAACAAGAAGATATAATAGACAAACTATCAACCGTGCCTGAAGCTGATAAATCCGTGGAGGTAACGGATACATCAAATGGGGACCAGAATTCCCAAAACAGCCTATTGGAGGGGCTCATCAACTTGATTTCCTCCCAGCCGGTGGCATCTAATGTCTCAGCCATCAAAAGAAGACGTTCTCCTGCCCGAGCAAGTGACAACAGTAAGACCACATCACGTTTTGCCTTGTGGCATTACCTACGTGACCATGAAGAAGAATGATTTTATGTGGGGTCCTGAGCAGCAGCAGGCTTTTGAGCAGATTAAACAAGAGATAGCCCGTGCCGTGGCCCTGGGGCCAGTACGGATGGAACAGGATGCGAAGAACATCCTCTACACTGCTGCTGGAGAGAAAGGTCCCACTTGGAGTTTGTGGCAA
>NW_011147109.1:0-430 GCF_000146605.3 Meleagris gallopavo
AAAATATGGTATTTTCTCCAACAAGTGACAGTTTTATCACAAAAATGCGACATTTTCCACCACAAATACCAGTTTTCTCCCAAAAACATGCCATTTTCTGCCAGGAACTGCAGTTTCCTCCCACAAATACCATTTTTCAACCAGAAACAGGACATTTTCTCCCAGAAATACCAGCTTTCTCCCAGAAATAGGACGTTTTGTACCAGAAATGCCAGTTTTCTCACCAAAAACTCAGCGTTTCCTAACAGAAATACCAGTTTTTGCCTGCAAGTAGGCCATTTTCTCTCAGAAATGGCAGTTTTCTCCCCCAACATGACGTTTTCTCCCAGGAATTGCACCTTTCTTCCTGAAATATTACATTTTCTCACCAAAAATACCAGTTGTCTCCCCAACAATATGGCAATATCTCCCAGAAATACCGGTTTTCTCA
>NW_011147110.1:0-691 GCF_000146605.3 Meleagris gallopavo
GGGGGGCTGTCTGCGCCGAGTGGCTCTGGGAAAGCTGGCATTGCCCCACTGGGGATTGCTTCTGTTTTCCAGAAGAGAGACCCAGCACCAGCAGTCTTGCTGACGATCTGCAAATTGACCACTTCCTCTACCTGCATTGATGGTGAGTTGGTGGTCTGCACACAGGACGGGTGGGTGTCCGCACCGAGCTGGGGGGAGGAAGGCTGCCATCATCGTTCTGGGGGACGTTCTGCTATTCCAGAAGCGGCGAGAGCTCTGGACAGCTGCAAAAGGGAGGAGCTGATGCAGTGCACCACTGCCACCGAGCCACCGAGCCCAGATGTCTCCAGCAGCCCCGACACTGCTTCTTCCAACACAGAGCTGCCTGACTCCCCCAGGGCCAGCCGGGAGCTCAGCAACGAGACAGATGCTGAACCTGGGCTCCTCAGCAACTCACCTGGGCAGCAGACAGCATCCCCTGAGCTGCCCGTGCCAAGCCCCATGGCTGCCCCTGCACCTCCATCGCCCAGCACCGCACACCTGATGGCAGAGGCACAGCGGAGGCAGCCCCGCGTGATTCTCACCCGCCTGGCACTGCCACCCGGATGCATCTCCTGCCGGCTGGCAGACGAGCACCGTGGGGACAGCACTGACGCCAGCCCAAGCCGCCCCGTGCCTCCTCTGCTGCACACTGGACGGCCCGTGGAAGAGG
>NW_011147111.1:0-752 GCF_000146605.3 Meleagris gallopavo
TATACGAGAAAAGGAGCGGTTTGCACTTCGCCTTGGCTACATGCAGAATGCACTACGCCTACCTCTGAATACTATGTCTCTGTCTTTATTTCGTTCGACAATTCATTCTAGTGAGGTTTTCCACTGCGACACATCTGCATTCAGAGAGGAAAAGAAGTGGAAGGGAAAAACCCGTACTCTAATAGGACACCTGGAACATCGAGGAGCGACAGCTGTAGTGCTCTCAGGGAGAGCGTTTCAGAAAGTGGGGAGGTTATCCTTTCTGGATTGCGGAGAAAAAAACCCCCAACCTCGCAGGTGTTGCAGGAGGCTGAATTCGCAGTTGTCGGCATCGGAATCGCTCTCCTTCACTCTCACGCGCGGAAAGCGGCATTCGCGCTGAACCGCTCCGGAGACTTTGCCGGAGCTGGCCGAGAAATCGCGCTTCTCCCCGAACACCGCTTTCAGCCGTCAGCAGCGATCAGCAGTGTTTCTCGCTTGCCGAGAACGGGCCACTTCAGCCGGCTGCTTTTCTCCGACGAGTGAGCGGGCTCCTGTGCGCGCATCGGAAAGGAGCGGTTTGCACTTCGCCTTGGCTACATGCAGAATGCACTCCGCCTACCTCTGAATACTATGTCTCTGTCTTTATTTCGTGCGACAGTTCATTCTAGTGAGGTTTCCACGGCTACACATCTGCATTCAGAGAGGAAAAGAGTGGAAGGGAGAACCCTCTCTAATAAGGTATTTGCAAGTTCGAGGAGCGACAGCCTGTA
>NW_011147112.1:0-1076 GCF_000146605.3 Meleagris gallopavo
CTGAGCCAGGCTCACCTTGAAAGGGCCAGCACATCCACCATGTCTCTGGCAACCTGTGCCACTGCCTCAGCACCCTCACTGTACAAGACATTTTCCTTAGATTTCACCTCCATTTCCCTTGTTCTTGCCTTTAGGTATTGAAAGGCTGTTACCAGGTTCCCTTGGAGCCTTCACTTCGTCCAGGAGGCTGAACAGCCCAGCTCTCCTTGCTTACAGGAGAGGGGTTCCATCCTTGGGTTCGTGTTTGTGGCTGTACTCTGGATGAACTCGCACAGCTCCATGTCTCCCTGCACTGAGGACTCCACATCTGGACGCAGCACTGCAGCTGAGGCCTCACCAGCGCAGAGCAGAGGGATGGGGATCTCCCCCCTTCGCCCGCTGACTGCGCATCTTTGGATGCAGCCCAGGATACGGTTGGCTTTCTGGGCTGGAAGGGCCCACTGCTGGCTTGTGTCCAGCTCCCACCCACCAGTACTCCCAGGCCTTATGGAGCAGGACTACGCTCAGTCCTTTCATCCCCTAGCATGTTTTGGTGGTGGCTGTTCCCTCATCCCAGCTACTGACCCTGCACTTGGATTTGTGGCCACTGCTCAGCCTGTTGAGGTCTCTGTGGATGGCATCCCGTCCCTCTGCTGTGTCACTGCACTCCACAGCTTGGTGTCCTTAGGGTGCACTCAACCCCACTGTTGATGTCCCTGATGAAGGGGAAACCCAGATGCTTGTACCAACTGGGCGTAGAAGCCCTTGGGAGCAGCCCTGCGGAGGACTCGGGGATCCTGGTGGACAAAGAGCTGGACATAAGCCAGTAGTGTGCACTTGCAGCCCAGAAGGCCAACTGTATCCTGGGCTGCATTCAAAGAGGAGCGACCAGCAGGGGAGAGGGAGGTGATTGTCCCCCTCTACTCGGCTCTGGTGCGGCCCCATGTGCAGCACTGCGTCCAGGCCTGGGGCTCCAGCACGGGAATGATGTGGAGCTTTTGGAGCAGGTCCAGAGAAGGGCCACGGAAGATGATCAGAGGGCTGGAGCACCTCTCTTAGAAAGAAATGTTGAGGGAACTGGGATTGGTTTGTGTGGG
>NW_011147113.1:0-580 GCF_000146605.3 Meleagris gallopavo
AAAAAAATCACTCACTCCATCACCAAAGAACAAGGCATACTCCAAAGGAAGCACTCCCCAGGTTCACATGCTGCCCCTACTCTTCCCAGCCCTTCAATGGGATCAGGGAGGGGTGGAGCCTGGCTCTGCCCCACTCCACAGCCAAACTGCCCCCAGCTGTGCTCGCAGGGCTGCACCCCGCCCCAGGTGCGGGTTCCACAAAAATAGGAGGGCAAGGGAATGCCCAGGCAAAAGCAAGGGCCAAGAGAACATGGAAGGAAATGCCAAGGATGACGGCCCAGACAATACGGCAGGGAACGCCAAAACTGAATGCCGACATGAATGTGGCAACACAAAGCCAAGGGGTCATTAGGCCAAGAGAATGGGGCAAGGAACACAAAAAGAGGAGGACAAGAGAATATAATAGTGAAAACAGTGCAAGACCAGAGACAAGCAAGACACAGAACAAAGAGGATAGGCAGCCTTCTGGGCACCATGAAGCGCAATTCAGAGCTCTGGGGGAACCCTATTGTGCCGGGCTCTGGAATGGGTAAACGCTGGCGGCTGTGCATCGCCCTTACCTGCTGGGCAGACAATGACC
>NW_011147114.1:0-743 GCF_000146605.3 Meleagris gallopavo
ATGCTACTCTCTCCCAGAAAGAGCACTTTTCTGACAAGTACCTTCCCTTTTCTCTCAAAAATACTGCTAGGCACTCCTCAACAGGACATTTTCTCCCATCTACACCCCGTTTTCTCCCCAAAGGACCCCTTTTCACACCAAAAATACCACACTTGCCCTCCAAGAGAAGTCAGTCTTTCCCACAATTGTCCACTTTTCTCCCACGTACTTGTCATTTTCTCCCAGAAATACCACATTTCACTTGGAAATTGGGCCTGTGCTTCCAAAAAGATGGTATTTTCTCCCAGGCATACCTGTTTTCTTCAAACTACCGCACGTTTTCTCCCAAAAAGACTAGATGACAAGACCAAATAGGACACTTGCAACCAAGAATAGGACATCTTCTCCCACAAAATACCACTTGTCTCCCAAGGATAGGACATTTTCCCTAAATGCTATGGCAGTTCTGCTAAGAAATACTCCTTTCCTTCCCTAAATGGGACATATGCACCCACAAAGACCACGACTCCGAGAAATTCCTCCCAGTTCCTCCCAATTACACTCCATTACATTCCTCATCATGACACTTACTCCCAGACTTTTGGCATTTTACTGCGGAAAGACCATTTCGATCCAGAATATATGCCATTGGCCCTCACAAACACCGATTTGGCCCTTCACAAAGATGTGGCACATCCCACCAGAAAGACCATTTCTAGCCCCCAAAAGATGGCATTTACTCCCCAGAAACACCCAGCTTTCTC
>NW_011147115.1:0-539 GCF_000146605.3 Meleagris gallopavo
CTCTAATAAGGCATTTGCAAGTTCGAGGAGCGACAGCTGTAGTTCTCTCAGGGAGAGCGTTTCAGAAAGTGGGGAGAGATCCTTTCAGGACTTCGGAGAAAAAACTCCCCACTCGCAGGTAGTGCAGGAGGCTGAATTCGCACTTGTCGGCATCGGAATCGCACTCCTTCGCTCCCACGCGTAGAAAGCGGCATTCGCGCTGAACCGCTCCGGAGACTTTGCCGTAGCTGGCCGAGAAATCGCGTTTCTCCCCGAACTCCGCTTTCAGCCGTCAGCAGCGGCCTCATGTTTCTCGCTTGCCGAGAACGGGCCACTTCAGCCGGCTGCTTTTCTCCGACGAGTGAGCGGGCTCCTGTGCGCGCATCGGAAAGGAGCGGTTTGCACTTCGCCTTGGCTACATGCAGAATGCACTACGCCTACCTCTGAATACTATGTCTCTGCCTTTATTTCGAGCCACAATTCATGCTAGTGAGGTTTTCCACTGCGACACATCTGCATTCAGACAGGAAAAGAGTAGGAAGGGAAAACCCTCGTACTAA
>NW_011147116.1:0-335 GCF_000146605.3 Meleagris gallopavo
GATCAGAGGGCTGGAGCACCTCACTTAGAAAGAAATGTTGAGGGAACTGGGATTGTTTCTGTGGGAGAAGAGAAAGCTCTGGAGATAGCTCATGACAGCCTTCCAAGACTCGAAGGGAGCGCATAAGCAGGAGGGGGCAACGGCTGTTTAGGAGGGTGGATAGCGATAGGACAAGGGGAAATGGTTTTCAAGTGAGACAGGGGAGGTTTAGGTTGGTTATTAGGAGGCAGCTTTTCACGCACAGGGTGGTGACGCACTGGAATGTGTGCTTGAGAGTCACTTGCAGGATGATCTGCTCCATGATCCGTGACCAGCACAGAGGTGAGACTGACATG
>NW_011147117.1:0-432 GCF_000146605.3 Meleagris gallopavo
AGTCTGTCTTTCTTTGCCTTGGCTCTCTCACCAAGTCCCTTTGCTGCCCTCCAGCTCTCTTTCTGGCTCTGTGTCCTCTAAGCACCTGCAGGTGGTGTTGCTACCACAGTCAGCAGCTGTGACAGCTCTCCTGCAGGCTGAATTGGAAAGACTGTCAGGAAAGCTGCGACTAACTGGGTGTTTATTGCACCAGGACTGCCTCCTATGTTCCTGGTGCCGTGGCATGGGGGAAGATTGCTGACACTAGACCAGGACATAGAGGCAGGCCTGGAAAGATGTCGGACCAAACTTGCTGCAAAAACACACCGTGTCTTTACAGTTCCCATCATCCTCAGCACGCCATCTGAACTGCCCTGCAGAAGAACGCTTCCCACTTCTTGAAGAAGGCCCGGGAGGGTCTCTGGAAAGACTCATCTCTCAAAGGAATATCAC
>NW_011147118.1:0-489 GCF_000146605.3 Meleagris gallopavo
GGGCGGGCGAGCGCCTCGCCTCGCCTATGGCGGCGGGAAGCGAACCGGAGAGGGGGCCGCCCGTGCCTGAACACCGGGCGCCACCGCAGCTCCCATGGGAAGGGGAGCGCGGAACTGCCGGCCCGCCGGGGGCCCCCTCCGACGCAACCCGCCTCATCTCATCGATCGATGGAAAGAGGGGTGGGGGGAGAGAAGGAAAGGTGAGGGAAGGCACGAGCCCTTCCCCCGGGACGCGGCGGAAAGCCCGCACGCGCACGTGCAAGCGGGTGTGCGTGGGCAACGTCTGCCGAGAGGTGCTCGCCCGTGCCTGAACACCGGCCCGCCCCACGCCGCCCCGAACGAGACGGGGAGCGGGTTAGGACCGGCCCGCCGGGAAGCCTCTCCGACGCGCCCGAGGAGCGCCTGGGGGATCGGTTCGGGCTCCCGCGTGCAAGTGAGGATGCGGTGCGAAAACGAGAACGCGGCGCCGCCGCCACGAACCACCCACGA
>NW_011147119.1:0-412 GCF_000146605.3 Meleagris gallopavo
TTTCTCCAAAAAAACGGGACATTTTCGCCCAGAAATACCACTTTCTCCAGAAAAATATGACAGTTGGGGCCAGAATTACCAGTTTCCTCACCCCAAAATATGACATTTCGAGCCGGAAATAACAGTTTACTCACCCAAAGTGTGACTTTTTCTCCCACAAAATCCCAGGGTTGTCCAAAAAATATCGAATTTTCTTGCAGGAATACCAGTTTACTCCCCCCAAATAGGACATTTCCTCTCCGATATGACAGTTTTCCTGACAGAAAATTTGAAAATTTCCCCCAGAAACACTAGCTTTCTCCCAGAATTAGGACATTTCCTGCCAGAAATAACACTTTTCTAGCCCAAAGTAGGACATTTTCTCCCAGAATTACCAGTTTTCTCACCCAAAATACGATCTTTCCTGCCAGAA
>NW_011147120.1:0-312 GCF_000146605.3 Meleagris gallopavo
TCCCAAACTTTCCATGGTTCTGTGAACTTTTTAGGACCCACCCACTAAAACCATTCCATTTTTCTGTGACCTCTTAGGACCATCCTATCCCAACAATTCCATGGTTCTGTGACCTTTAAGGACCCTCCCACTTCAAACATTCCATGGTTCTGTGACCCCTTAGGACTGACCCATTAAAACCATTGCATGTGACCTTTAAGGACCCTCCTATCCCAACAATTCCATTGCTCTGTGACCTTTAAGGACCCTTCCACCCCAAACATTCCATGGTTCTGTGAACTTTAAGGAGCCTCCACACCAACCATTCCATGG
>NW_011147121.1:0-457 GCF_000146605.3 Meleagris gallopavo
CTGGGGGAGAATCCTTGTATTTCTGGTAGGAAACGTGTTTTGGGTGAGAAAACTGGTGTTTCTGGAACAAAATGTAATATTTCAGGGAGAAAGCTGGTATTTTTGGAAGAAAACGTGATATTTCTGGGGAGAATACTGCGAATTCCTGGGTGAAAATGTCACATTACTGGGGGAGAATCCTTGTATTTCTGGTAGGAAACGTGTTTTGGGTGAGAAAACTGGTGTTTCTGGAACAAAATGTAATATTTCAGGGAGAAAATCTGCTATTTCTGGAAGAAAACGTGATTTTTCTGGGGAGAATACTGCAATTCCTGGGTGAAAATGTCACATTACTGGGGGAGAATCCTTGTATTTCTGGTAGGAAACGTGTTTTGGGTGAGAAAACTGGTGTTTCTGGAACAAAATGTAATATTTCAGGGAGAAATCTGCTATTTCTGGAAGAAAACGTGATATTTCT
>NW_011147122.1:0-561 GCF_000146605.3 Meleagris gallopavo
AATCAAGTCACACCTGCCATGTGACGTCACAAACTCAAAATGACCTCACACCCCTAAAATGACGTCACACACCCATTGTGACATCACACAACCCAAAATGACGTCACACACCCCTAAAATGACGTCACACACGCCATATGACGTCACACCACCACATGTGATGTCACACCCCCATAATGACGTCACAACCCCCATGTGACGTCACACACCCCATGTGATGTCACACACACCCAAAAAAGTGATGTCACACACCCCATGTGACGTCACAACCCCCAAGTGACGTCACACGCCCAAAATATCGTCACATACGCCATTTGACGTTACACCACCACATGTGATGTCCCACCCCATAATGACGTCACAACCCCCATGCGACGTCACACCAACGCATCTAATGTCATAACGCAAAAAAGTGACGTCACACCCCATGTGACGTCACACACCCAAGTGACGTCACACGCCCAAAATGATGTCACACACCCCTAAAATGATGTCACACACCCCAAATGACGTCAAACACCCCATGTGAAATCACACACCCCATGTGATGTCACAACCCCC
>NW_011147123.1:0-669 GCF_000146605.3 Meleagris gallopavo
GCTGCAGTCACCGAGCCACTCTCCATGGTATTTCACAAGTCAAGGCAGTCAGGTCAAGTCCCTGGTGAGGAGAAAAAAGGTGACAGCACACCTCTTAGGAAGGATAGAAAGTGTGACGCAGGGAACTACCAGCATGTCAGTCTCACCTCTGTGCTGGTCACGGATCATGGAGCAGATCATCCTGGAAGTGACTCTCAAGCACACATTCCAGTGCGTCACCACCCTGTGCGTGAAAAGCTGCCTCCTAATAACCAACCTAAACCTCCCCTGTCTCACTTCGAAACCATTTCCCCTTGTCCTATCGCTATCCACCCTCCTCAACAGCCGTTGCCCCCTCCTGCTTATGCGCTCCCTTCGAGTCTTGGAAGGCTGTCATGAGCTACCTCCAGAGCTTTCTCTTCTCCCACAGAAACAATCCCAGTTCCGTCAACATTTCTTTCTAAGAGAGGTGCTCCAGCCCTCTGATCATCTTCGTGGCCCTTCTCTGGACCTGCTCCAAAAGCTCCACATCATTCCCATGCTGGAGCCCCAGGCCTGGACGCAGTGCTGCACAGTGGGGCCGCACCAGAGCCGAGTCGGAGGGGGACAATCACCTCCCTCTCCCTGCTGGTCGCTCCTCTTTGAATGCAGCCCAGGATACAGTTGGCCTTCTGGGCTGCAAGTGCACAC
>NW_011147124.1:0-320 GCF_000146605.3 Meleagris gallopavo
CCGCAAATAGCCGCTTTCTCCCAAAAATATGCAGTTTTCTGCCAGGAACTGCAGTTTCCTCCCACAAATACCATTTTTCAACCAGAAGTAGGACGTTTTCTCCCATAAATACCGTTTTTCTAACCAGAAATATGACGTTTTCTCCGAGAAATAGTAGCTTTCTCCCAAAATATGATATTCTGCCCCAGAAATTCCAGTTTTATCACCGAAGACTCTACGTTTTTCACCAGAAATACCTTTATTTTACTACCCCAAACATGACTATTTTCCTCCAAGAAACTACCAGTATTTCCTTACCCTTAAATATGACCTACCCTTTT
>NW_011147125.1:0-694 GCF_000146605.3 Meleagris gallopavo
GCTTTCTCCCAGAAATACGAGAGTTTCTACGACAAATCTCAGGTTTCTCCCTGAAAATACGGCATTTTCTGCAAAAAATGGCACTTTTCTCCCAGAAAAATGTCGCTATCTCCCAGAAATACCCATTTTCTCCACAAAAATAAAACATTTCCTCCCAGAAATACCAGTTTTCTCCCCCAAAATATGACATTATCTCCAAGAAATAACAGATTTCTCCCCAAAAGGTCAGATTTTCTCTCAGAAATACCAGGTTTCTTGCAAAAATCCGACATTTTCTGCCAGGAAACGGCCGTTTTTCTCCCCAGAAATATGACTTTTTTCAACCAGAAACATGACATCTTCTTCCAGAAATACCAGTCGTCTGCCTAGAAATATGACATTTTTCCCCAGAAGTTGCAGGATTCTCCCCCTGATATATGACATTTTCTCCTAGAAATAACAGTTTCTCCAATTATAGATGACGTTTTCTCCCAGACATACAAGCTTTCTCCCAGAAATAGGATATTTGTGCCAGAAATACCAGTTTTCTCCTGACAAACCCAACGTTTCTACCAGAAATTCCAGTTTAGTCCCCAAAAATACGGCATTTCTCCCAGAAATACCAGTTCTCTGCCCAGAAACATGACTTTTCTCCCGGATATACCAGTTTTCTCCTCCAAATATGAACCTTTTCTCCCAGAAATATCCGTTTTCT
>NW_011147126.1:0-377 GCF_000146605.3 Meleagris gallopavo
CTATTAATTACAGCCATCCAGCTTGAGATCCTCCAGAAAAGCAGAGCTCACAGCTCTGAAATCAAGCAGGAATCACTCACCCCATTCTAAGGGCTCACCCCACACCCCAAAGGAAGCAGTCTCCAGATTCAGATGCTGCTCTTACACCTAGCAGCCCTTCAGCGCACCTGGGATCCCCCCAAAAAGAGAAGATCACAGCCCTGAAAGAAAAAAAGAAACCACTTACCCCATTCCAAGGACCAATACTCCTCCACACTCTGAAGTGAAGGAAGCAGCTTCCAGGTCCAAATACCTACCAGCCCTTAAGTATGCTCAGGGTTCCCTGCTAAAAAAGAGAGAGACCAGCTCCACAATGGAGGAGAAAAAAAAAAAAAAAT
>NW_011147127.1:0-447 GCF_000146605.3 Meleagris gallopavo
TTTTCTTCAAGAAATACGGGTTTTCTCCCGAAATATGATATTCTGCCCCAGAAATTCCAGTTTTATTCTCCAAGACACTACGTTTTTCACCAGAAATACCTATTTTATCCCCAAACATGACATTTTCTCCAGAAATACCAGATTTCTTCCTTTAAATATGACACCTTTTCCAAGAAATAGTAGATTTTTCCCCAAAAATATGATATTTTCTCCAAGAAATGCCAGTTTTATCGCAAATATACGACATTTTTATACTGCAAATAGCTGCTTTCTCCCAAAAATATGCCTTTTTCTGCCAGGAACTGCAGTTTCCTCCCACAAATACCATTTTTTCTACAAGAAATACCGGTTTTCTCCCACAAATACCATTTTTCAACCAGAAATAGGACGTTTTCTCCCATCAATACCGTTTTTCAACCAGAAATATGACGTTTTCTCCGAGAAATA
>NW_011147128.1:0-451 GCF_000146605.3 Meleagris gallopavo
CTTTGGATGCAGTTTGAGCACGGATCTGAGGGCTTGGTGGAAAGCGCCTTGCAGAGCGTGCATCGTGTCCTGCACCAGGCAGAGCGCTGCACATCTCTCATCTCTCCAGGCTTCGGGGCTTTGAAGCTGCGCAGTGTTTCTTGGGAGTTTGTCCCCCAGAACTCCAGAGCACATTGAGCTGTTCCCTGGCAATTCACAGCTTGCAGAGTGTCAAACACAACAAAGAAAGAAGGAACGAAAGAGGCAAAGGCCATGGCTGTGTACAGAAGCGCTCAGGAAGGCTTCAGCAGGAGAAAGAAACCTGCTGCAACAAGTCAACTAAGCAAAGGGTTTACACCTCACAGGGACAGAATTTCCCACCCAGAAGCACTGCCAGCAAACAGCACAGTATTGGAAAGCAGCGCGTCCCAATCTGCCTCCTTGCCCTGCTCTAGCCGCTCAGCCAAACACA
>NW_011147129.1:0-431 GCF_000146605.3 Meleagris gallopavo
ATAGATATCTGCAGTGGCCAAAAGAAAGGTGGAAAAAGAAAGAAAGAAAAAGCCAGGAATTTCATTTTCCGATGTGTTCCTTCCTTTCTTTTGCTGCTACGTTCAGCGGCACGGCCAGAGCTCGGCTGCACACCCCACGTCCCCCACCTCCGCCTTTTTTTTTTCCCCTTCCTTTCCTAAGGCACGTTCCTTGCACCTGCGGAAGGGCTGAGCGCCGGGAGGGCAGCAAACGGGAAATAAAAGCGCCCGCACCGCCGGGGAGAGGCCGGTTCCAGCGCCCCGCACAGCGAGCGGGCACCTGCCGGGCCGGCACCTGCCGCCGCGCCGCGCCCCTTACCGAAGCGGCTGTGGTCCTGCCGGGTGCCGTGCACCGTGCCGTTGGGGAAAATCTCCAGGTGGAAGCCGGTGCGGCAATAGAGCTGCCCGCCGCC
>NW_011147130.1:0-551 GCF_000146605.3 Meleagris gallopavo
CCCCCCCTCTCCCAGCCCACCTCCAGCTCACCCAGCTCGGCTCTCGCCGCTCCCCCCCCTCCGCTCGCAGCCGGTGGACGCGGTAGAGCCTCGGGCCCAGGACGCAGCTCAGCAGTTTCGCCATGGCGGTGTCGGAAGTTGGGGACTGGGGAAAGCGGAAGTTGAGGGGGAAAGGCTGGAGGAAGACTTCCGGTTGGGCTACGGAAGCCGATGAGGGAGGGGGATGGGGGTTGGCATGGCAACGGGCGCCATCTTGGGGGGGGGTAATGGTGTGGTGATGGGAGGGGTGGGAATGGGGGAAATGGGACGGAAACGGCGCGAAATGGGACCGGAGGAACGTGAAAATCAGACTGAAAGGCTCAAAACGACGCCAAAATGTCCCCAAACTACCCAAAATGACCCCAAAATCACCCCAAAATGACCCCAAACCACCCCAATTACCCCCCAAACGTCACAAAAATGTCGCAAAACCACCCCAAAATCTCCTAAAATGACCCCCAAACCACCCCAGTTACCCCCAAATATCCCAAAAACGACCTCAAAATGTCACA
>NW_011147131.1:0-694 GCF_000146605.3 Meleagris gallopavo
AGGAATCCCAGGCATCCATACAGACTGGAAGGAGCGGTCCTTGAGAGCAGCCCTGTGGAGAAGGACCTGGGGGTCTCAATGGATGAAAAGCTTAACATGAGCCAGCAGTGTGCTCTTGCAGCTCAGAAAGCAAATGGTATCCTGGGCTCCATCAGAAGAGGGGTGGCCAGCAGGGACAGCGAAGTGATTGTCCCCCTCTACTCTGTTCTTGTGAGGCCCCATCTGGAATACTGTGTCCAAGTGTGGAGCCCCCAGTACAAAAAAGACAGGGAGCTGTTGGAGAGGGTCCAGAGGAGGGCCACGATGATGATCAGGGGACTGGAGCGCCTCCCCTATGAAGACAGGCTGAGGGAGCTGGGCTTGTTCAGCCTGGAGAAAAGAATGCTGTGGGGTGACCTCATTGCAGCTTTTCAATCCCTAAAGGGAGCCTACAAACAGGAGGGGAATCAACTCTTTGAAGGGGTTGATAACTGCAGGACAAGGGGAACTGGTTTTAAGTTGAGGGAGTGGAGATTTAGGTTGTATGTCAGGAGGAAATTCTTTACAGAGAGAGTGGTGAGGTGCTGGAACAGGCTGCCCAGAGAGGTTGTGGATGCCTCTTCCCTGGAGGTGTTCAAGGCCAGATTGGATGGGGTCCTGGGAAGCTTGGTTTAGTA
This sequence comes from Meleagris gallopavo, assembly GCF_000146605.3. Classification (NCBI taxonomy): domain Eukaryota; kingdom Metazoa; phylum Chordata; class Aves; order Galliformes; family Phasianidae; genus Meleagris; species Meleagris gallopavo. The sequence continues at coordinate 657 of NW_011147131.1, forward strand.
TTAAATGGGGAGGTTGGTGGCCCTGCATGTGGCAGGGG
>NW_011147132.1:0-864 GCF_000146605.3 Meleagris gallopavo
AAGCAATGGCAGTCCCCACCTCACCAAACCAAAGCAAAGAATGAGGGCTGTGCATAATGAGCAGTTCTCAGACAAGATGGAAGCCAAAATGGTGTTGGGTTACCTGAGCCTTCTCTGGTGGTAAGCAACATCGTGCACAGAGTGCAGCCATTTGCTCCGAGCAAGGAGCACAGGTTTGTGCAAGAGGCACGGATGCAGGGCAGTGCCTTCATGACTGTATTGTGTCCAACAGGTGGCAGCAGAGCTGCGGTGCTCCCAAGTGCCGTAACAAGTGCCCGGAGAGATGTGTTGGTCTCTGTGGAAACAGCAAGGAAGTGGAATGTGCATTTCCCGGCATGCCCCGGAACCTCACTTTGCTGACTGGTCATTGTCTGCCAGCAGGTAAGGTGATGCACACCCGCCAGCGTTTACCCATTCCAGAGCCCGGTACAATAGGGTTCCCCCAGAGCTCTGAATTGCGCTTCATGGTGCCCAGAAGGCTGCCTATCCTCTTTGTTCTGTGTCTTGCTTGTCTCTGGTCTTGCACTGTTTTCACTATTACATTCTCTTGTCCTCCTATGTTTGTGTTCCTTGCCCCATTCTCTTGGCCTAATGACCCCTTGGCTTTGTGTTGCCACATTCATGTCGGCATTCAGTTTTGGCGTTCCCTGCCGTATTGTCTGGGCCGTCATCCTTGGCATTTCCTTCCATGTTCTCTTGGCCCTTGCCTTTGCCTGGGCATTCCCTTGACCTCCTGTTTTTTGTTGGAACCTGCACCTGGGTTGGGGTGCAGCCCTGCGAGCACAGCTGGGGGCAGTTTGGCTGTGGAGTGGGGCAGAGCCAGGCTCCAGCCCTCCCTGATCCCATTTAAGGGCTGGGAAGAGT
>NW_011147133.1:0-534 GCF_000146605.3 Meleagris gallopavo
AAATGGGGACCAGAATCCCCAAAACAGCCTATTGGAGGGGCTGATCAACTTGATTTCCTCCCAGCCGGTGGCATCTAATGTCTCAGCTATCAAAAGAAGACGTTCTCCTGCTCGAGCAAGTGACAACAGTAAGACCACATCACGTTTTGCCTTGTGGCATTACCTACGTGACCATGGAGAAGATATGAAGGAGTGGCATAAACAACCTACTCCTGTACTTCAAGCACGGGTAAGAGAGTTACAAGACAAATCAACCACCAAGGTGAACTTCTCTAAAAAGGTGATTGCTCCAGTTGCTGCAGACAGTGAAGGTAACAAATAGAGGGGCCCTGCCCCCAGCCAGGGGGGGAAAGGATAATAGAGTTTATGGACTGTGTGGATTAGATGGCCTGGCACATCAGAATCACGAAAATATAAGGCCCTGGTGGATACTGGTGCACAGTGCACTCTAATGCCCTCGAGTCACCAAGGGACAAAATCAAATTTATATTCATGGGGTGACTGGAGGTTCCCAAGAGCTGACTATGTTGGAGG
>NW_011147134.1:0-845 GCF_000146605.3 Meleagris gallopavo
CCTCTGAATACTACGTCTCTGCCTTTATTTCGAGCCACAAGTCATTCTAGTGAGGTGATCAACTGCTACACATCTGCATTCAGAGAGGAAAAGAGTGGAAGGGAAAACCCTCTCCAATAAGGCATGTGGAAGTTCGAGGAGCGACAGCTGTAGTGCTCTCCGGGAGAGCGTGACAGAAAGTGGGGAGAAATCCTTTCAGGACTGCGGAGAAAAAACCCCCACTCGCAGGTAGTGCAGGAGGCTGAATTCGCACTTGTCGGCATCGGAATCGCACTCCTTCGCTCTCATGCCCTGAAAGCGGCATTCGCGCTGAACCGCTCCGGACACTTTGCCGTAGCTGGCAGAGAAATCGCGTTTCTCCCCGAACGCCGCTTTCAGACGTCAGCAGCGGTCTCGTGTTTCTCGCTTGCCGAGAACGGGCCACTTCAGCCCGCTGATTTCCTCCGACGAGTGAGCGGGCTCCTGTGCGCACTTTGGAAAGGAGCGGTTTGCACTTCGCCTTGGCTACATGCAGAATGCACTACGCCTACCTCTGAATACTACGTCTTTGCCTTTATTTCGAGCCACAATTCGTCCCAGTGAGGTATGACACTGCTACAAATCTGCATTCAGAGAGGAAAAGAGTGGAAGGGAAAACCCTCTCTAATAAGGCATGTGGAAGTTCGAGGAGCGACAGCTGTAGTGCTCTCCGGGAGAGCGTGACAGAAAGTGGGGAGAAATCCTTTCAGGACTGCGGAGAAAAAAACCCCACTCGCAGGTAGTGCAGGAGGCTGAATTCGCAGTTGTCGGCATCGGAATCGCACTCCTTCGCTCTCACGCGTAGAAAGCGGCGTTCGCGCTGAACC
>NW_011147134.1:9202-9843 GCF_000146605.3 Meleagris gallopavo
CGCCGCTTTCAGCCGTCAGCAGCGGTCTCGTGTTTCTCGCTTGCCGAGAACGGGCCACTTTAGCCCGCTGCTTTCCTCCGACGAGTCAGCGGGCTCCTGTGCGCACTTCGGAAAGGAGCGGTTTGCACTTCGCCTTGGCTACATGCAGAATGCACTACGCCTACCTCTGAATACTACGTCTCTGCCTTTATTTCGAGCCACAATTCGTCCCAGTGATGTATGACACTGCTACACATCTGCATTCAGAGAGGAAAAGAGTGGAAGAGAAAACCCTCTCCAATAAGGCATTTTCTAGTTCGAGGAGAGACAGATGTAATGCTCTAAGGGAGCACGTGACAAAAAAGTGGGGAGTGATCCTTTCAGGACTGCGGAGAAAAAACCCCCACTCGCAGGTAGTGCAGGAGGCTGAATTCGCACTTGTCGGCATCGGAATCGCACTCCTTCGCTCTCATGCCCTGAATGCGGCATTCGTGCAGAACCGCTCCGGAGACTATGCCGTTGCTGACCGATAAATCGCGTTTCTCCCCGAACGCCGCTTTCAGCCGTCAGCAGCGGTCTCGTGTTTCTCGCTTGCCGAGAACGGGCCACTTCAGCCGGCTGCTTTCCTCCGACGAGTGAGCGGTCTCCTGTGCGCGCATCGG
>NW_011147135.1:0-320 GCF_000146605.3 Meleagris gallopavo
ATCCACCCAGCCAGCAGAGCAAAAGCCGACCGTTCAGCACAAGGCAAGAGGCAAAGGATGCCCACAAGGCGGGGACCCACCTGGGAAACCGAGAAGGAGCTGCAAATGCAGCAAGCACTGCACAAAAGCCGAGAGCTGCCTGCACTTCCAGAAGCCTGGAAAGGAAAAAACACAACAGTCAAGGCACAAAGACAGCATCAGGTAAGTGAAGGCAAGGTCAGAGGAATGGCATGGGCAAGGAGACAAGGGAGGCAAAGCAAGGCAAGGCAAAAGAATGGAAAAGCAAAAGGAGACAAACTGAAAAGCAAAAGCCAAACAAA
>NW_011147136.1:0-384 GCF_000146605.3 Meleagris gallopavo
TAATGGAAGAAGAAATAGGCTTTCTAGCTGTGTCTTCATCCTTGGCATAACTGATTCTGTCTTTAGACATGGTTTTGAAGTACTGACACATTTTACCAACAGATTAGTAGATAAGTGACCAAAATGTTGAATGTAAATGGAAAAAAAGTCATATAAAAAAAAAAAAATAATTGAATAATAAAAACGTTTCAAAAGGTTAAAGATGTGGATTGAAAAGTCTCAGCCAAAAATATTTCTGAGGAATGTTTAACTTTATTTATGTATTTCTTTTCCTTCCCAAGAAAGCACGATCTCACTTCTCCAGCAAAATTGATGTGTCCTTATCTTGCTGGAGAAAGGGCCTCTTACCATGGCACAAAGCTGCCAGAGTTTCCCAGGATGCAT
>NW_011147137.1:0-480 GCF_000146605.3 Meleagris gallopavo
AACCTGGGTCAGTATCAGTTGCTAAGGACTGCTTTAAATTCCTGTTTTTTCGTAGAGGAAATGGACCTGGGGGTATTGATTGATGCTCGGCTGAACATGAGCCGACAGTGTGCCCAGGTGGCCAAGAAGGCCAATGGTATCCTGGCTTGCATCAGAAACAGTGTTGCCAGCTGGAGCAGAGAGGTGGTTGTTCCCCTGTACTCAGCACTGGTGAGGCCGCACCTCGAGTACTGTGTCCAGTTTTGGGCCCCTCACTGCAAGAAAGACATTGAGGCCCTGGAACGTGTTCAAAGGAGGGCAACAAAGCTGGTGAGGGGTCTGGAACACAGGCCATATGAGGAGAGGCTGAAGGAGCTGGGATTGTTCAGCCTGGAGAAAGGAGGCTCAGGAGAGACCTTATTGCTCTCTATAACTTCCTGAAGGGAGGTTGTAGTGAACGTGGGGGTCGCCTCTTCTCTCGTGTCATTAGTGATAGGACCA
>NW_011147138.1:0-356 GCF_000146605.3 Meleagris gallopavo
AGGCCCCCTTTTCGCTCACAGAAGCCTCGTTCTGCTCTTTTCCCCCTCACAACCCCCTCTGTCCATCCTCAGAGCCCCTTTCCACGCCATAGAGGCCCCCCGCAGCCCCTCGGTTTCCCCCTTGCAACCTTTCTCCGCCTCCAGCCCCTCTTTTCACGTGGCTGAAGCCCCGCTCACACCTTTTCTCTCACAGATTCTCCGCGAGCCCCCTATCCAGGCCTGGAATCACACGGAAGAATGTGGAGATGTCGTGGGAGGGGTTTGGGGCACCCAGATGGTGCGCAGGTGGGTCCAGGGGTGAGCTTGGATTGGTCCAGAAGGGTGTGCAGAAGTGGCGGAGGTGTTGTGGGGGGTGT
>NW_011147139.1:0-527 GCF_000146605.3 Meleagris gallopavo
CTGGCCTTGAACACCTCCAGGGATGGACGGGGATCCACAGCCTCTCTGGGCAGCTGTTCCAGCACCTCACCACTCTCTCTCTAAAGAACTTCCCCCTGACATCCAACCTCAATCTGCCCTCCCTCACCTTCCAACCATTCCCCTTGTCCTGCTGTTATCTCCCCTTTCCAAGAGCTGACTCCCCTCCTGTCTGCAGGCTCCCTTGAGGTCCTGCAGGCTGCACTGAGGTCACCCCGCAGCTTCTCTTCTCCATGCTGAACAAGCCCAGCTCCCTCAGCCTGTCTTTGTAGGGAGGTGCTGCAGCCCCCTGATCATCTTTGTGGCTCCTCTGGACCCTCTCCAACAGCTCCCTGTCTTTCTTGTCCTGGGGGCTCCAGACCTGGATGCAGTGCTGCAGATGGGGCCTCACAAGAGCAGAGCAGAGGGGGACAATTCACCTCCCTGTCCCTGCTGGCCACCCCTCTGCTGATGGAGCCCAGGGTCCCATTTGCACTGAGCAGTTTCTCAGTGCACATTACAGTTGTATC
>NW_011147140.1:0-660 GCF_000146605.3 Meleagris gallopavo
GAGAAGGGAACTAGCTGAGCGTGACAGGAGGCCTTGCTTTTCTGATGGCAGAACGTGCTGAGCTGTGCTGTGGGTGGAAAGGCCTGTCTGCTGAGGATTGTCCCTTTGTTTGCTGCTGTTTCCACCAGGATTTTGTGGGTTTGGTTCTACGGTTGGTTGACCTATGTGGCACTGTAGCCTGATTCTATAATGTGAGAGCATACAGAGTTGAAGGAGAAGAATTTTACTTGCCCGTGGGCTAATTTTTGTGTCTGGTTCCTCAACTGGCTGCTCCCTCTGCTACCTGCAGTAAAAATATAAATACATGGTTTGATTTCCCAGAAAGGAATGTTATTAAGTGCCAGCTCTTCTCATGTCTAGGAAGAGCAAAGTTGTGCACCTCCTCTCAGAATTTGCTCTTCCAGAATCAGGAGGAAATGTAGGAGCCCTGCTGATTTGAATTCAGCAGTTGGCTCTGTTTCCTTTCAGAGTGCATAACAACCTGAGCGTGTTAATCAAGTGACGTGGCTTTTTAGTCTGGTATGAACTGTGTTGTGCATTGAGACTTTGTCCATTTGTAAGCAGGCCTTTGTCCATTTCTGCAGGCCTGCAGGAAACCCTTTGTGCTAATCCTTACTCCTAGATGCAGAATGTGGCAGATGGAAAATGCTCCAACTGCTT
>NW_011147141.1:0-366 GCF_000146605.3 Meleagris gallopavo
CCTCCAGGAAAGCAGAGCTCACAGCTCTGAAATCAAGCAGGAATCACTCACCCCATTCTAAGGGCTCACCCCACACCCCAAAGGAAGCAGTCTCCAGATTCACATGCTGCTCTTACACCTAGCAGCCCTTCAGTGCACTTGGGATCCCCCCAAAAGAGAAGATCACAGCCCTGAAAGAAGAAAAGAAACCACTTACCCCATTCCAAGGGCCAATACTCCCCCACACTCTCAAGTGAAGGAAGCAGCTTCCAGGTCCAAATACCTACCAGCCCTTAAGTACACTCAGGGTTCCCTGCTAAAATAGAGAGAGAGTAGCTCCACAATGGAGGTAGAAAAAAGAAAAAAAACATACATTCACTGCATCAG
>NW_011147142.1:0-416 GCF_000146605.3 Meleagris gallopavo
CTCTGGGACATCTCCAGACCCTTCTGGATGACTCCAGGCCCCCCCTGGGGACCCCAAGGCAACTCCAGAACATCTCCAGATTCTTCCAGAAGACAACAGGAGCCTCTGAATCCACCTGAGGACCCTCTGGGCCCTGCAGGATCATTCTGGGACACCTCTAGACCCTTCTGGGTGAAACCAGGGACCCCCTGGATCAACATGAGGACCCCCTGGACCTCTGGGACCACCCCCAGACCCTTCTGGATGACTCCAGGACCACTCAGACCCACATGAGGACTCTCCGGACCCTACCAGACCTCCCCTGGGACATCTCCAGATCATCCCAGTGGCTCCTCAGAGCTCCTGGAGCCATCCTGGGAGCTTCCAGATCCTTCAAGGGACCCCCGCGGCCAACCTGGGGACCCCCTGAATGCCCC
>NW_011147143.1:0-484 GCF_000146605.3 Meleagris gallopavo
GTCGCTTTTAGGACTGCCCTTCTGGTGAGCACCGTCTCCTGGGCTTCCTCTTGCTACCGTCTCCCGGTGAGGGCCATCAACAGTGCTGCCAGCACCTTTGGCAGCCTATGCTGCTGCGGGAGCGCCGTTTCCCGCAGCGCCTGTGGCATCGTCCTTTTGTTTGGCGCCGTCTCCTGCAGTGCCTATGGCATCGTCCTTCTGTTTGGCGCCGTCTGCTTCACCACTTACAGCTTTATCCTTCTATTTGGCGTCGTCTCCTGCACATCCTCTTGCTTCGTTCTTCTGGTGTGTGCCGTCTACGGCATTGTCTTTAGCACTGTCCTTCAGGTGAGCACTGTACCTGGTGCTGTGTCTTGCCTTGCCCTTCTGGTGAACGCCATCTACGGCGTTGCCTTAAGCATTGTCCTTCAGGCGTGCGCCGTCTCCGGTGTCGCTGTTAGGACTGCCCTTCTGGTGAGCACCATTTCCACGACTTCCTGTTTCT
>NW_011147144.1:0-346 GCF_000146605.3 Meleagris gallopavo
CTGGGGCAGAATATCATATTTTGGGAGAAAGCTACTATTTCTCGGAGAAAACGTCCTATTTCTGGTTGAAAAACGGTATTGATGGGAGAAAACGTCCTATTTCTGGTTGAAAAATGGTATTTGTGGGAGGAAACTGCAGTTCCTGGCAGAAAATGGCATATTTTTGGGAGAAAGCGGCTATTTGCGGTATAAAATGCCGTATATTTGCGATTAAACTGGCATTTCTTGGAGAAAATATCATATTTTTGGGGAAAAATCTACTATTTCTTGGAAAAGGTGTCATATTTAGGGGAAGAAATCTGGCATTTCTGGGAGAAAATGTCATGTTTTGGGGATAAAATAGGTA
>NW_011147145.1:0-322 GCF_000146605.3 Meleagris gallopavo
ACTTTGGGAAAAACAATCTCTAACGAATGTTGAATAGCGTTATTTAATGATCATCCGGTACTTAAATTAAGTAAACCAAGGCATCACCTCCCAGCCAAGCAGCTCCCAGCCATGTATGAGAATGTGAGCAGCAACCACACTGATATCCAACTAAGCAGCAGTGTCAGAGGGTAGTTCTGTTGGAGCTTTTCTGCACACAAATGCCCACTAACAGCTAGAAAGGGGCTGTGGCTCCCAGCATCGTGCGGCAGGTTTTCCTTCATGGAAGGAAGTGAGGTCTGTGCTGTATGTAAGCCACGTTATTGGCTCTTTCCTGGATGAG
>NW_011147146.1:0-705 GCF_000146605.3 Meleagris gallopavo
TGCCCAGGCAAAGGCAAGGGCCAAGAGAACATGGAAGGAAATGCCAAGGATGACGGCCCAGACAATACGGCAGGGAACGCCAAAACTGAATGCCGACATGAATGTGGCAACACAAAGCCAAGGGGTCATTAGGCCAAGAGAATGGGGCAAGGAACACAAAAATAGGAGGACAAGAGAATGTAATAGTGAAAACAGTGCAAGACCAGAGACAAGCAAGACACAGAACAAAGAGGATAGGCAGCCTTCTGGGCACCATGAACCGCAATTCAGAGCTCTGGGGGAACCCTATTGTGCCGGGCTCTGGAATGGGTAAACGCTGGCGGGTGTGCATCGCCCTTACCTGCTGGGCAGACAATGACCAGTCAGCAAAGTGAGGTTCCGGGGCATGCCGGGAAATGCACATTCCACTTCCTTGCTGTTTCCACCGAGACCAACACATCTCTCCGTGCAGTTGTTACGGCACTTGGGAGCACCGCAGCTCTACTGCCACCTGTTGGACACAATACAGTCATGAAGGCACTGCCCTGCATCCGTGCCTCTTGCACAACCCTGTGCTCCTTGCTCGGAGCACATGGCTGCACTCTGTGCACGATGTTGCTTACCACCCAGAGAAGGCTCAGGTACCCAACAACATTTTGGCTTCCATCTTGTCTGATAACTGCTCATTATGCACAGCCCTCATCTTTGCTTTGCTTTGGTGAGGGT
>NW_011147147.1:0-868 GCF_000146605.3 Meleagris gallopavo
TAAGGACACAGACTGCTGGACTTTCACCCAGCTGCAAGGAAGGAAGGCCACACAGCTTACTCTAACTGCAAGATAAGGAAGTAAGACAGACTAAATTGAGACTCTGCAAGCATTGGCAGATCTTACAGGCCTGAGGATTGGAGAAAACAGCCCACCAAGAGACAACAAAAGGAACCAATCCAGAGCAGGAAGATCTCCAACCTCCATACTACTATTGGTCTACATGGCCGAGGGAGAGGTTGGCAACATGCACCAAAAGGGCATTTCTCTGTGCAAGGTCCTTCCTCAAGAGCAGTCACCTCGATTTGTCTGTGTAAGCTCTGTATGGCTTTTATTTTTCTGGTGGGGAATCAACCACCACCCTAAGAAGCCTGTGTCAGCAGCTGGCCACACTAACAGTAAAGAAATGTTTTCCACTGTCTGGTCTGAACCTCCCCTGATGAAGCTCTGTGCCATTCCTGTGCGTCCTATCATTGGCTCCCAGGTAAACACAGCACCTTCCTCTGCACTTCCCTCTTCAGGGACTTGCAGAGAGCAAAGAGGCCATCTCCTGGCCTTTGCTTCTCTGGACTGGGCAATGCAAGTGCCCTCAGCCTCTCCCCACAGCACACACCTTCCAGTCCTCTTAGCAGCTTTGTGCCCCTCCTCCTGGCTGCCAGGGCTCATGTTAAACTTGCTACCACCAGCACCTCTACACCCTGTCCTAGTACTGCTCTCCAGACACTTGTCTCCTAATCTGCATCTCTGTCCTCATTCCATTGCTGGCACAGTGCCTGGCAGTTTCCTCTGCTGAACTCCATGCCACTGCTGACTGCCTAACGCTCTGATCTATCCAGATTCTTCCCTAAGGCCTCTCATCCCTCCAGGG
>NW_011147148.1:0-544 GCF_000146605.3 Meleagris gallopavo
AGTTTGAGGAGCGACAGATGTAGTGCTCTCAGGAAGAGCGTGACCGGAAGTGTGGAGAGATCCTTCAGCTGAAAAAACCCCCACTCGCAGGTAGTGCAGGAGGTTGAATTTGCACTTGTCGGCATCGGAATCGCACTCCTTCGCTCTCACGCGTAGAAAGCGGCATTCGCGCTGAACCGCTCCGGAGACTTTGCCGTAGCTGGCCGAGAAATCGAGCTTCTCCCCGAACTCCGCTTTCAGCAGCCAGCAGCGGTCTCTTGTTTCTCGCTTGCCGAGAACGCGCCACTTCAGCCGGCTGCTTTTCTCCGACGAGTGAGCGGGCTCCTGTGCGCACATCGGAAAGGAGCGGTTTGCACTTCGCCTTGGCTACATGCAGAATGCACTACGCCTACCTCTGAATACTATGTCTCTGCCTTTATTTCGAGCCACAATTCATTCTAGTCAGGTTTTCCACTACTATACATCTGCTTTCAGAGAGGAAAAGAGTGGAAGGGAAAACCCTCAACTAAAAAGACACCTAGGAAGTTCGAGGAGCGACAGACGT
>NW_011147149.1:0-318 GCF_000146605.3 Meleagris gallopavo
CGCCGAGCCACTCTCCATGCTATTTCACAAGTCGAGGCAGTTCAGGTCAAGTCCCTGGTGAGGAGAGAAAAGGTGACAGCACACCTCTTACGAAGGATAGAAAGTGTGACGCGGGGAACTACCAGCATGTCAGTCTCACCTCTGTGCTGGTCACGGATCATGGAGCAGATCATCCTGCAAGTGACTCTACAAGCACACACTTCCAGTGCGTCACCACCCTGTGCGTAGAAAAGCTGCCTCCTAATAACCAACCTAAACCTCCCCTGTCTCACTTGAAAACCATTTCCCCTTGTCCTATCGCTAGTCCACCCTCCTAAA
>NW_011147150.1:0-377 GCF_000146605.3 Meleagris gallopavo
TACCTAACGAAGATCATTGATGAGTTCTCCTCAGATCTGTCAGTAGCTGACAAAGTAAGTAATTCTTGCTCAACATCTTGTTGGGGAGATGCAGTGGTGTCGCTTACAGTTTCCAAGTGAAACCATTTGCAGCCTTTGCTCCAAGGCAAGTGAACACTTACTTGTTCCCCCAGACAAATGACTTGCCTGACTCCTGTGGGTTGGGAAACTTGTGGGAAACTTCTCTAACACACCAGAACGTGCAATGTCTGGACTGCTGCAAATGACAACTTTTATGTCAACAAATAGCTTTTTCCCATTATCTTCTTAGTGGGTTGATAGTTTCCAAGCAGAATTAATGCTTGAGTGAATTGTCCTCCTGCTATTAATTTTAACAG
>NW_011147151.1:0-790 GCF_000146605.3 Meleagris gallopavo
CAGAACAAGTCCAGCTCCCTCAGCCTGTCTTCACAGGAGAGGTCCTCCAGCCTGGTCATCCTCATGGCTTTCCTCGGGACCTTCTCCAAAAGCTTCACGTCATACTCCAGGTGAGGCCTTCTGAGGGCTGAGTAGAAAAGGACAATGCGCTCCCTTGCTCTGATGACCACCTCTCTGCTGATGCAGCCCAGGGTGCAGTTGGCCTCTCAGGCTGCAAGCACACACTGCTGGCTCCTCTAAGGTTTTCGTCTTCCCTCATACCGGGGATTGTCCTGACACAAGTGCAAGCAGCTGCATTTGATCTTGTTGAACCTCATGCTGTTCCTTTGGGCCCACTTTTCAAGCTGTCCAGGTCCCTCTGGATGGCACCCCTTCATTCTGTCATGCCAACTGCACCACACAGCTTGGTGACATCAGCAAACTTGCTGAGGTGCGCTCTATCTCATCATCCATGCCACTGATAGACGTTGAAGAGCTCTGGTCCCAAGGCTGACCCCTGGGGACATAACTTGTGATGGCCTCCACCTGGTGGAGCCAATTTCCCAGAGAAATTCCCAGCCATTTACTACAGTCCTTTGGCTGCGACCTTCCAAAAAATGTCTTCTCCACTGAGCAGTCTGCCCTTCAGATCCATCTCACTTATCTCTCCACAGAGATAAGGATGTGATGTGGGACCATGCCAAAGGACTTCCAGAAGCCCAGGAAGATTTTCGTACCAGTCTGTGCAACTGATCCACGTAAGCATTCTGACCATAGGGAACTGCAACATTCAATGAAGTTTCAGAAAAAT
>NW_011147152.1:0-435 GCF_000146605.3 Meleagris gallopavo
TTTCTTAGCAGAACTGCCATAGCATTTAGGGAAAATGTCCTATCCTTGGGAGACAAGTGGTATTAGTGGGAGAAGATGTCCTATTCTTGGTTGCAAGTGTCCAATTTGGTCTTGTCATCTAGTCTTTTTGGGAGAAAACGTGCGGTAGTTTGAAGAAAACAGGTATGCCTGGGAGAAAATACCATCTTTTTGGAAGCACAGGCCCAATTTCCAAGTGAAATGTGGTATTTCTGGGAAAAAATGACAAGTACGTGGGAGAAAAGTGGACAATTGTGGGAAAGACTGACTTCTCTTGGAGGGCAAGTGTGGTATTTTTGGTGTGAAAAGGGGTCCTTTGGGGAGAAAACGGGGTGTAGATGGGAGAAAATGTCCTGTAGAGGAGTGCCTAGCAGTATTTTTGAGAGAAAAGGGAAGGTACTTGTCAGAAAAGTGCTC
>NW_011147153.1:0-683 GCF_000146605.3 Meleagris gallopavo
ATCAGCTTTCTCCCAGAAATAGGATATTTTGTGCCAGATATACCAGTTTTCTCACCAAATCTCAACCTTTTCTACCAGAAAACCCAGTTTTCTCCCAGAAATAGGACATTGTCTCACAGAAATACCAGTTTTCCCACCAAAAATATGACATTTTGTCCTAGAAATTGGAGATTTTCCCCCCCAAAATATGACATTTCCTCCCAGAAACTGCAGTATTCTCCCCAGAAATATCACGTTTTCTCCCAGAAACGCCACATTTCTCCATGAAAGATGACATTTGGTGCCAGAAATACCCATTTTCTCCTGACAAACACAACGTTTTTCTGCCAGAAATACCAGTTTTAGTCCCCCGAAAAAATATGGCATTTTTCTCCAAGAAATACCAGCTTTGTGCCCTGAAATATGACTTTTTCTCCCAGATATACCAGTTTTGCTTCTGCAAAATATGACAATATCTCCAAGTCATAGTAATTTTCTCCCTCCAAAATATTATATATTCTGCCACAAATCCCAGTTTTCTCCCCAAAAATACACCATTTTCGGCCAGGAACTGCAGTTTTCTACCCAGAAATATGATATTTCTACCAGAAATCCCAGTTTTCTCCCAGAAATACGAGAGTTTCTACCACAAATGCCAGTTTTCTGCCTGAAAGTATGACATTTTCTGGCAGGAACTGCAGTTT
>NW_011147154.1:0-639 GCF_000146605.3 Meleagris gallopavo
AATATGACACCTTTTCCAAGAAATAGTAGATTTTTCCCCAAAAATATGATATTTTCTCCAAGAAATGCCAGTTTTATCGCAAATATACGACATTTTATACCGCAAATAGCCGCTTTCTCCCAAAAATATGCCTTTTTCTGCCAGGAACTGCAGTTTCCTCCCACAAATACCATTTTTCAACCAGAAATAGGACGTTTTCTCCCATCAATACCGTTTTTCAACCAGAAATATGACGTTTTCTCCGAGAAATAGTAGCTTTCTCCCAAAAATATGTCGTTTTCTTCCAGGAACTGCAGTTTCCTCCACAATACCATTTTTCTACAAGAAATATGACTTTTCTCCCAGAAATATCAGATTTTGCCCCAAAACATGACATTTCTTCAAGAAATACGGGTTTTCTCCCAAAATATGATATTTGCTCCAGAAATTCCAGTTTATTCTCCAAGACACTACGTTTTTCACCAGAAATACCTATTTTATCCCCAAACATGACATTTTCTCCAGAAATACCAGATTTCTTCCCTTAAATATGACACCTTTTCCAAGAAATAGTACATTTTTCCCCAAAAATATGATATTTTCTCCAAGAAATGCCAGTTTAATCGCAAATATACGACATTTTATACCGCAAATAGCCGC
>NW_011147155.1:0-357 GCF_000146605.3 Meleagris gallopavo
TGTGTACTCTTGAAATTGAATTGTCTTTCTATTAGATAGAAAGTGGTAGAATTTGGAAGGATTGTGAAGATTTCTGTATAACTTTAGTAGGAGTAGATATAAAATGTGAGTTTTACCTAGGAGGGATCACTTGTGAAGTCATTTCTACTTTGCCTCAGGTACAGAAAATAATGAGAACAAGCTACCTAGAAGGGGAAGAAGTTCTTCCATGTTAGTCTGTGATATTTTCACAGTCCTTTATCAGAGGACTTCTAATGCCTTACAAGTAATTCAAGCTAATTGTACTCCACTGTGAGTCTGTCAAGCACACGTATAACTTCGTATAATGTATGCTATACGAAGTTATTACGTATCCTC
>NW_011147156.1:0-356 GCF_000146605.3 Meleagris gallopavo
TACTTACTCTTTCTTTCCTTTTGCTGGTTTTTCTTGCTTTGGTTTGCTCTTTGGTTATTGTTGGTATTGTGGCCTTGCACTGCTGTTAAATTTTGGTTCTTTCTTTCCATTGTTAAGCACTGGTGAGCTTAGTTCTCTCTTTACTTTGCTAGGATTCTTTGCTTTGCCATGCTAGTGTATTGAATTCATTGGCTTTCCTCTTGTATTTCTCATCCTCGCTTTGCTTTGCTTCGTTTTCATTCCTTGTTTTGTTTTGTTCTTTTTTTTTATTTTTATTTTTTTCTGTAGTGAGGTCTTTTTTGTTACTTTGCTATTGTCTTTGTTTCCTATTTGTGGGTTCTTTGTCTTTCCAGCTG
>NW_011147157.1:0-804 GCF_000146605.3 Meleagris gallopavo
AAACGCTGATTTTGTTGTGAGAGAACTGGTATTTCTGTTCCAAAATGACATATTTTCAAGGAGAAATCTGCTATTTCTGGAAGAAAACGTGATATTTCAGGGGAGAATACTGCAATTTCTGGGTGAAAATGGCGTATTTTTGGGGGGGGAAACTGCCGTTTCTGAGAGAAGATGTCCTATTTTCGGAGGGAAAACCGGTATTTCTGTGAGAAAATGTGATATTTCTGGGAGAAAACTGCAATTCCTGGCAGAAAACGTCACATTCTTGGGGGCGAATCCTTGCATTTCTGGTAGGAAACGTGTTTTGGGTGAGAAAACTGGTATTTCTGGAATGAAATGTAATATTTCAGGGAGAAAGCTGGTATTTCTGGCTGAAAATGTGATATTTCTGGGTAGAATATTGCAATTTCTGGGTGAAAATGGCGTATTTTTTGGGGAAAAACTCCACTTTCTCGGACAAAATGACCTATTTTCGGAGGGAAAACTGGTATTTCTGTGAGAAAATGTGGTATTTCTGGCCGAAAACTGCGATTCCTGGCAGAAAATGTCCTATTTTGGGGGAGAATCCTGGTATTTCTGGTAGGAAACGTTGTGTTTTGGGTGAGAAAACCGGTATTTCTGGGAGATATTGCCATATTGTTGGGGAGACAACTGGTATTTTTGGTGAGAAAATGTAATATTTCAGGAAGAAAGGTGCAATTCCTGGGAGAAAACGTCATGTTGGGGGAGAAAACTGCCATTTCTGAGAGAAAATGGCCTACTTGCGGGCAAAAACTTGTATTTCTGTTAGGAAACGCTGAGTAT
>NW_011147158.1:0-322 GCF_000146605.3 Meleagris gallopavo
GTAATGTATGTGATGATGAAAATCTAGAAAGTCTAGAAAGTGAAAAGGGTTTGGGGAAAAAAAACAAAACAAAACAAAACAAAAAAACACACAGGCTGAGGAAGGCAAAGTTGAGTAAAGGTATAACAGGGATGTCCTTACCAAGAAGAAGAAGTAAGGGGGAGCCTGGAAGGGCTCAGGGAGACGTTCCCCCCCCGCCACTGGACCAAAAGCAGCTTGGGGAAGCAGGGTAAAGAGGTTTATTTTCTGATATGGATGCCTCTTACTCTGTGCTACATCAAGAATTATTACCCGTAGATTGTATTTTTTTTGTAGTTGTAGG
>NW_011147159.1:0-826 GCF_000146605.3 Meleagris gallopavo
GAGGCGAGGCACAGCGGGAGAGAAGGAGGGAGGAAGGAAGGGGAGAGGTGCGAGGAGGGAACGGCGGAGCGTGAGAGGGCCCCGCCTGGATTCGGAGACCGTGGAGTGCGGGAGCGCGCGCTACGAGTGCCGTCGAGGCCGCGCCGAAGGCAGGAACGGGCCGAGCCCCGAGGGGCAGCGGCAGCCCACGTTGGCGACGGCGGGACGCTCCCTGGTTAGATGTCAGAGTAATGGGAACTGCCAGTGACAAGGCGTCGTATTAATCCTGATTAAGTTCTGTGTCAACCTAATTAGCAGAGTAATTATAAGGTGGTAATGAATGATTCAGAGTTCTCCGAGTTACATTTTACTCCGAATTGCCATTTCCGGGCCCCTGCTGACACTCCCGTGCCCGTGGTCCCGTCCTGTCCAAGCAGCGGGATCTGCCTGGCCCCAGCCCGTCAGCCGTGGCCCTAACGTCCCCGAGGAGCGCGGAACGGGACCAGGCCGCGCCGGGCGTGCTGAGGGCTTGGCGGCAGTGGAAACATGGGAGAATGTTCGGGTGCTGATGCTCTCCCGGCCGTCAAGATCACGGCAGCCCCGGGGCACAGGAGGACAGCGCGAATACGGGCAGTTCTCTCTCCCGCTTCGTCCTGTCGGCCTCGCACCGGTAATCCCCGCCCATCCCGCGGCGCTCCCGGTGAGCTCCGGTCTCACACCCGCTGGGCGCCAAGGCTGTTCGCGGCCTGGCTCCCACTCTTCCTAAGAAATTATCCGACGGCAGGAGACGCCTCGCGAGCAGCTCGCTCTCGCGGCTCGTTCCCCACCGCTGCTCGAGGCTCTCGAG
>NW_011147160.1:0-734 GCF_000146605.3 Meleagris gallopavo
TTTGCCGTAGCTGGCCGAGAAATCGCGTTTCTCCCCGAACTCCGCTTTCAGCCGTCAGCAGCGGTCTCGTATTTCTCGCTTGCCGAGAACGGGCCACTTCAGCCGGCTGCTTTGCTCCGACGAGTGATCGGGTTACTCTCCGCACATCGGAAGGGAGCGGTTTACACTTCGCCTTGGCTACATGCAGAATGCACTACGCCTACCTCTGAATACTATGTCTCTGCCTATATTTCGAGACTCAATTCATGCTAGTCAGGTTTTCCACTGCTACACATCTGCATTCAGACAGGAAAAGAGTAGGAAGGGAAAACAAGCTACTAATAAGGCATTTGCAAGTTCGAGGAGCGACAGCTGTAGTGCTCTCGAGGGAGAGCGTTTCAAGAAAGTGGGGAGAGATCCTTTCAGGACTGCGCAAGAAAAACCCCCCACTCGCAGGTAGTGCAGGAGGCTGAATTCGCACTTGTCGGCATCGGAATCGCACTCCTTCGCTCTCACGCGTAGAAAGCGGCATTCGCGCTGAACCGCTCCGGAGACTTTGCCGTAGCTGGCCGAGAAATCGCGTTTCTCCCCGAACTCCGCTTTCAGCCGTCAGCAGCGGTCTCGTGTTTCTCGCTTGCCGAGAACGGGCCACTTCAGCCGGCTGCTTTTCTCCGACGAGTGAGCGGGCTCCTGTGCGCGCATCGGAAAGGAGCGCAGAATGCACTACGCCTACCTCTGAATACTATGTCTCTGCC
>NW_011147161.1:0-544 GCF_000146605.3 Meleagris gallopavo
GGCACAATAGGGTTCCCCCAGAGCTCTGAATTGCGCTTCATGGTGCCCAGAAGGCTGCCTATCCTCTTGGTTCTGTGTCTTGCTTGTCTCTGGTCTTGCACTGTTTTCACTATTACGTTCTCTTGTCCTCCTATTTTTGTGTTCCTTGCCCCATTCTCTTGGCCTAATGACCCCTTGGCTTTGTGTTGCCACATTCATGTCGGCATTCAGTTTTGGCGTTCCCTGCCGTATTGTCTGGGCCGTCATCCTTGGCATTTGCTTCCATGTTCTCTTGGCCCTTGCCTTTGCCTGGGCATTCCCTTGTCCTCCTTTTTTGTGGAACCTGCACCTGGGGCGGGGTGCAGCCCTGCGAGCACAGCTGGGGGCAGTTTGGCTGTGGAGTGGGGCAGAGCCAGGCTCCACCCCTCCCTGATCCCATGTAAGGGCTGGGAAGAGTAGGGGGCAGCATCTGAACCTGGGGAGTGCTTCCTTTGGAGTATGCCTTGTTCTTTGCTGATGGAGTGAGTGATTTTTTATTTTTTTTTTCTTCCTTCCTATTTGTTGG
>NW_011147162.1:0-1012 GCF_000146605.3 Meleagris gallopavo
CAAATACCCCTAAAATGCCCCTGATTTGCCTCAGAAATTCCCCAAACCACTCCAAATTGCCTCAAACGACCCCTGATCGCGTGCTGCCTGTGGGACTCTGCCCACATCAGGAGGGGTCCTGAGACACCACCCTGCAGCCAACCTCAGTGCCGGAACCAATCCCTGCCTCCCATACCATACCACACGGAAATCGTGAGTGAAATCAAAATGTTTGCTTCTACTGCGGCCCCCAGGAAGTGTTCATGCTCCTCGTAGAAGAGAGCGCGGTAGGAGGGAACAGGATCTCCATGCCCCATATTCCCATGTTCCCCCCATACCCCTCCTCCATGTTCCCTTGTGCGAGAAAAGCTCAGAGTCCATAATTTTCGATCAGGCAAAGGTCTCGGTGAAGCAGCAAAGTATTTTTTTGTTTGTTATTGTAATAGTGGGCACATTCCCCTTGTGGCAAAGGAGAAAACGCGCACTTGATCAGCGAACCACTTCTCCTTACATAACTCTCCTCTCGTGGCAGGTAATTACTCTCCTGTTCCCCTATTCGCCAAGTACTCCAGACTCACAATCTATGCGACACATTTGCTAATCCTATTTTTCCATACGAGGTTTATCACCAACCTGTGGTTATTAAGATCATTTTGTACGTTTCGATGGATACAGGAAGGCAATATTTCTTGAAGCTGTCATACCTGTCTCATCTCATGCCAGGCTTTCCTTACGCTGCTCTCTACTTTTGTCCAGTTTCTCACTACTAACAAAAGCCATGCTTAAGAAAGAAGAAACCCATAACAGGAAATATCTAAAGGTTATTAAGACACCGTTCCTGATTTATGATACCTATTACACTGATGGAACTGTGCCTCATGGTTGTACGGTCAGGCGGAGGCGGAGCTGGAGGTGTTCCTACGGGAGCACGAGGGGCTGGCACAGGTGCTGAAGGCCACTGAGGTGCAGCTGGAGCTGGCGGAGCGGCAGTGGGAGGCGGCAGCAGCCGAGGCAGAGGCAGCCCAGAAGGCGG
>NW_011147163.1:0-451 GCF_000146605.3 Meleagris gallopavo
AACAAGGATGCACACAATGCCCTTAAAAACACCGCATGGATGCAATTAGCACATGAATTACAGCCATCCAGCTTGAGATCCTCCAGAAAAGCAGAGCTCACAGCTCTGAAAGAAAGCAGGAATCACTCACCCCATTCTAAGGGCTCACCCCACACCCCAAAGGAAGCAGTCTCCAGATTCACATGCTGCTCTTACACCTAGCAGCCCCTCAGTGCACTTGCCATCCCCCAAAAAGACAAGATCACAGCCCTGAAAAGAAAAAAGAACCACTTACCCCATTCCAAGGACCAATAGTCCCCCACACTCTCAAGTGAAGGAAGCAGCTTCCAGGTCCAAATACCTACCAGCCCTTAAGTACGCTCAGGGTTCCCTGCTAAGAAAGAGAGAGAGCAGCTCTACAATGGAGGAAAGAAAAAAAAAAAAAAACAAAAATCAAACTCACTCCATCACC
>NW_011147164.1:0-497 GCF_000146605.3 Meleagris gallopavo
CGATAACTTCGTATAATGTATGCTATACGAAGTTATTACGATATGGGGCTCTCGCAGACGGGGGCTCCATCCTCTGGTTGCTATGGCAACGCCCTGCTCACTCCTGCTTCCCCTGTTGCCATGGCGACGCCTTGAACGACCACCCCCCCCCCCCAATCAGCATCATGGTAACGTCTGCCAATCAAGCTCATCACCACGGCAACCGTTCCTTAAATGCCCGCCCCTGGTTGCTATGGCAGCACCTGCCAATCAAAGCCGGTTGCTCTGGCAACCAGTCTTTCACACCCCCAATTGTTCCGGCAGCACCTGTCAATCAAAGCCGGTTGCTACGGCAACCAGCCCTTTCCCACCCCCCCTGGTTGCTATGACAGCACCTGTCAATCAAATCCATCGCTATGGCAACCCGTTTTTTTTTCCCCACCTCCTGTTGCCATGGCAACCAGCATCCTTCCCCCCCACAAAACACCACGAAGCTGCTTTTTTTTTTCCCTTTTTGT
>NW_011147165.1:0-617 GCF_000146605.3 Meleagris gallopavo
AAAGGGGCACAAGTGTTAGGGGGTAATTAAACAATTCAGAGGCCCTGTTTATGTTTATGTTGTAAAGCAGGCATCCGAAAGTTACGACAAATGTTTGCTAAGGAAGCAATGGTTAGAAGGCAATTAACCCATTAAGATATTTGTGTCTGGGCGGCAAAGACTTGAGCTTCCTTGGTATTTGTGTGATGAGTGAAGCGAGAGTGTGAAGCTGCAGTGCTCAGCCAGTGAGGAACCAGGGCAGAAAGAGATCAGCGTCGGGCAACAGGGGATAAAGATGTAGCGCTGTTTTCTGAGTGCTCTCCTGCTTGCAGGAGGCCCGACGTTGCAATTGCGAATCGAATCTGCTTTATCGCAGCAAACGTCCTCAAGAATTATTTGGGTATTTCTAACCAAACCAATTGCCCTTTGTAATATCTAATGCAGAAACAACGTTCCATTCCCAAGACAGCATGGGACATCCGCTCAGAAGTGGTACAAATACAGGTGACAGCTGGTGACCCACTGCTGGGAACCTGTTTTGGCAGGGCTGGTGGACTTGGTGACCTTCCAACCCCCACCATTCTGGGTTCCTCTTTCTGTTCGCAAACTCGACGCCGTCCAATCCGACGTCCCGCTTC
>NW_011147167.1:0-541 GCF_000146605.3 Meleagris gallopavo
ACCGTGTCACTCTAACAGCCCACCACTAAATCACATCCCTGAGCAAACTAGAAACTCTACCCAGGATACTGAGGTATTTTGTTGTGGATTAACTGTAACGCTAGAAGTGCTTTGTATGTCGGAAATACGCCATTCAGACAGATGAGCTTCATTTCAGAAACATGGATAGAAAGCCGTACGGTACCACTATGCGCTGTATCCATTTCCACATACGCCCTAGGACTCTGCATCTCCGCAAGCTTTGTACACTTTCAGAGCAAAAAGCTACCAAATCTCTATTTGAAACTTCATGCAATGGTAGTTTCTTGTCAAAGAAAACTTTTACTTTTTCTAGCTTCCTGATAGATAATCAAGTATGGTCCGAAAGACCCATAGCCACTCCTACTGCCTACAGAGAGCTCCAGAATCCCTTTTGTTGGCCACATCGGGGTGTGTCTGAGCTGTTGCACGGTTCCTGCAAGACAGGGAGATGCTCCTAAGTACTGCTCTGCAGTCAGAGCAGGGTCTGCAGGGCACAGCTGGTGGCACAGAGGTATGATGA
>NW_011147168.1:0-548 GCF_000146605.3 Meleagris gallopavo
ACCCACCCATGTGACGTCATACCCAAAAAAGTGACGTCACACGCCCAAAATAACGTCACCGACTGCCCATTTGACGTCTACACCACCACATGTGATGTCACAACCCTTACTAATGACGTCACAACCCCCATGTGACGTCACACACCCCATGTGATGTCACACCCACTCAAGTGACGTAATAACTCAAAAAAGTGACGTCACACACCCCATGTGACGTCACACACCCACTGTGACATCACAAAACCCAAATGAAGTCACAACCCCCAAGAGATGCAATTCCCCAAAGTGACGTCACACACCCCTAAAATGACGTCACACATGTGACGTCACATAACCACATGAGATGTCATACCCCCAAAATGACGTCACATACCCCATGTGACGTCACAACCCCCATGTGACGTCACACACACCATGTGATGTCACACCCACCCATGCGTTGTCATAACCCAAAAAACTAGGTCTCACACACCCCATGTGACGTCACACAGCCATTGTGACATCAACACACCCCAAATGACGTCACACACCCCATGTGACTCCACACA
>NW_011147169.1:0-489 GCF_000146605.3 Meleagris gallopavo
TTTGTGCAGTGCTTGCTGCATTTGCAGCTCCTTCTCGGTTTCCCAGGTGGGTCCCCGCCTCGTGGGCATCCTTGCCTCTTGCCTTGTGCTGAACGGTCGGCTTTTGCTCTGCTGGCTGGGTGGATCCATGCCCGGTAGCTACCCTTCCCTCCTCCTTGGCATGACTGCCAGTGCTTTGCCTTCCTCCAGAGAGGTGTTTTGTTCCGACTGGCAGCCACAGACTCCTTCTGGGCTGGCGACCCTGCGGGTGCATGTGTGGTGGAGGCAGCAGCATGCCCAGTAGCTACCCTTTCCTCCTCCCGGGCACGGATGCCAAGATTTTGGCCTCCTGCACACTCGGTGGTCATCTGTGCTTTGCCATGACCTTTGTTATTTTTTGCTATTTTCATGTTGCTGCAGAGGCTGCTGCTGCTGCATGGGTTGATGTTGGTTTCCTGGTTTGGTTTTCCGTGTTTGTTTTTCTGTTGGTTTCTGTCCTTTGGTTTCCTG
>NW_011147170.1:0-749 GCF_000146605.3 Meleagris gallopavo
TCTTTAAGCACTGATAAAGCAGATTTTATTCGCAATCCAGTGGTGGGCGTCCCACAAACAGAAGCATGTTTGCAGTCAGTGTTCTGTCTTTTATGGCCTTTTATGATCTGGTGCTTCTCTTTTCCTCTCCTAGTTCCTAAACTTGGACCTAAAACTGCAGCCACAGCACCAGAGAGGCTGGCACCGTCCCTAAAGCTGTAGCCACAGCCAGAGAGACCGGCACCAGTCTTGGGTCGTAAAGCTACAGCCACAGTTAGAGAGACTGGTGCTGCCCCCATGGGCACTGGCTGTGGGGCCTGGTGGAAATATCCAAATAATTTTCCAGGACGGTTTCTCTCGTAAAGCAGATTTTATTCGCGATTGCAATGGCGGGCGTCCTGCAAGCAGGAGCGCCCCGAGAAAACAGTGCTACGTCTTTTATGCCCTATTGCCCGACGCTGATCTCTTCCTGCCCTGGTTCCTCCCCTCACTGAGTACTGCAGGTTCACACTCTTTCTTCACTAATCACACAGATACCAAGTAAGCACAAATCTTTGCCGCCCAGACACAAATATCTTCATTGGTTAATTTGCCTTCTAACCGTTGCTTTCTTAACAAGTGTTTGATCATAACTCTCTGATGACTGTTTTACAACCATAGCCTCTTAATTGTTTAATTACCCCCTTGTCAATTACCCCCTTTACACTGGTCAATGTTCTGGTCATTTATTTGTCCTTGCATGAAGATCAGCTCGGAAGGAGGATGGAGGG
>NW_011147171.1:0-499 GCF_000146605.3 Meleagris gallopavo
AAAAACACTCTTTTGGCCATGTAAGAACTGCTGTACACATGTAATCTATTTTTTTTTTTTAATCTGGAAGAAAGCTTTAAGAAAGTCCAGACAATAGTGTATCCTGCCAAACTTGAGAGACATGTGTAGCTGACCCTGGATGCTCTTCCTTTTTCTTCCCTGGCAAAAATTTCACTCAAATCTAGGGTAAGGCCTGTTTATTACAAACCGACTAGTGACAGTACTGGCCTCAAGTTGGTTGTGTTGACATTTTCAGAGCAGTTAAAGCACTGTATTGACCAAGCATCAATAGACGGCAGGTTGGATGTGGGAGCATTTATTTGAGATTAGTGATGCATAACTTCTATGTCATGAATGCAAGCATTATAGAAATAAATAATTTTTGCTCCTCTTCATCTCTAGTAAACTGTGGAGAAGAGAATTCCGTTCTTTTATCTGACTTTTCTAACTTAGTTAGTCCTGTTTTTGTAGAGCCTTTTGGTCTGCATGTTGAAGACAA
>NW_011147172.1:0-609 GCF_000146605.3 Meleagris gallopavo
ACTATGACTTGGAGATATTGTCATATTTGCGGAAGCAACTGGTATATCGTAGGGAGAAGAAGTCATATTCAGGCACAAAGCTGGTATTTCTTGGAGAAAATGCCATATTTTTTGGGGACTAAACTGGTATTTCTGGCAGAAAACGTTGTGTTTGTCAGGAGAAAATGGGTATTTCTGGCACCAAATGTCATCTTTCATGGAGAAATGTGGCATTTCTGGGAGAAAACGTGATATTTCTGGGGAGAATACTGCAGTTTCTGGGAGGAAATGTCATATTTTGGGGGGGAAATTTCCAATTTCTAGGACAAAATGTCATATTTTTGGCGGGAAAACTGGTATTTCTGTGAGATAATGTCCTATTTCCGGGAGAAAACTGGGTTTTCTGGTAGAAAACGTTGAGATTTGGTGAGAAAACTGGTATATCTGGCACAAAATATCATATTTCTGGGAGAAAGCTGATATTTCTGAGAGACATTGCCATATTTTTGGGAAGAAAACGGATATTTCTGGGAGAAAAGGTCATATTTTGAGGAAGAAAACTGGTATATCCGGAAGAAAAAGTCATGTTTCTGGGCAGAGAACTGGTATTTCTGGGAGAAAATGCCGTAT
>NW_011147173.1:0-638 GCF_000146605.3 Meleagris gallopavo
TTTACAACACAACGAGGATGCACACAATGCCCTTAAAAAACACCGCATGGATGCAATTAGCACATAGCCCTATTAATTACAGCCATCCAGCTTGAGATCCTCCAGAAAAGCAGAGCTCACAGCTCTGAAATCAAGCAGGAATCACTCACCCCATTCTAAGGGCTCACCCCACACCCCAAAGGAAGCAGACTCCAGATTCAGATGCTGCTCTTACACCTAGCAGCCCTTCAGTGCACTTGGGATCCCCCAAAAAGACAAGATCACAGCCCTGAAAGAAAAAAAGAAACCACTTACCCCATTCCAAGGACCAATAGTCCCCCACACTCTCAAGTGAAGGAAGCAGCTTCCAGGTCCAAATACCTACTAGCCCTTAAGTACGCTCAGGGTTCCCTGCTAAAAAAGAGAGAGAGCAGCTCCACAATGGAGGAGAAGAAAAAAAAAAAAATCACTCACTCCATCACCAAAGAACAAGGCATACTCCAAAGGAAGCACTCCCCAGGTTCACATGCTGCCCCTACTCTTCCCAGCCCTTACATGGGATCGAGGGAGGGGTGGAGCCTGGCTCTGCCCCCACTCCACAGCCAAACTCGCCCCCAGCTGTGCTTGCAGGGCTGCCACCCCGCCCCAGGTCGCGGGTT
>NW_011147174.1:0-340 GCF_000146605.3 Meleagris gallopavo
AGGATGAAAGGAGTATTTGTGATGCGACTGCTTTTGCATCTTGTTCTTTTTGTTGGAGAGCCAGAAGCCGAGAGGAGAACATGGCTAGAGCATGGAAGCTCGTGTCCTCTGCTGCAGAGCTGGAGAGATGTTCCATTTTTGACATGGACGTCCGTGCAGAGATATTTAATCAGAAGAACCGTAGGATTGTTGCATGATGGGCAGGTGGTACAGGGAACTGGCATTGTGACGGCATGGGCAGGTCACAGAAGGCAGAATGCTTACAGATCCATCTGGTGCCATGGGCTGCATCGGGAGAGCCTAGAAAGAGCTGCATCCCTGTGCCAGCCTAATGCTCAGG
>NW_011147175.1:0-731 GCF_000146605.3 Meleagris gallopavo
CCTTAAAAACACCGCGTGGATGCAATTAGCACATAGCCCTATTAATGACAGCCATCCAGCTTGAGATCCTCCAGAAAAGCAGAGCTCACAGCTCTGAAAGAAAGCAGGGATCACTCACCCCATTCTAAGGGCTCACCCCACACCCCAAAGGAAGCAGTCTCCAGATTCACATGCTGCTCTTACACCTAGCAGCCCTTCAGTGCACTTGCCATCCCCCAAAAAGACAAGATCACAGCCCTGAAAGAAAAAAAAGAAACCACTTACCCCATTCCAAGGACCAATACTCCCCCACACTCTCAAGTGAAGGAAGCAGCTTCCAGGTCCAAATACCTACCAGCCCTTAAGTACGCTCAGGGTTCCCTGCTAAAAAACAGAGAGAGCAGCTCCACAATGGAGAGGAGAAAAAAAAAAAAAAAAAAATCACTCACTCCATCACCAAAGAACAAGGCATACTCCAAAGGAAGCACTCCCCAGGTTCAGATGCTGCCCCTACTCTTCCCAGCCCTTAAAATGGGGATCAGGGAGGGGTGGAGCCTGGCTCTGCCCCACTCCACAGCCAAACTGGCCCCCAGCTGTGCTCGCAGGGCTGCACCCCGCCCCAGGTGCGGGTTCCACAAAAACAGGAGGGCAAGGGAATGCCCAGGCAAAGGCAAGGGCCAAGAGAACATGGAAGGAAATGCCAAGGATGACGGCCCAGACAATACGGCAGGGAACGCCAAAACTGAATGCCG
>NW_011147176.1:0-325 GCF_000146605.3 Meleagris gallopavo
AGAGCAGCATGTGAATCTGGAGACTGCTTCCTTTGGGGTGTGGGGTGAGCCCTTAGAATGGGGTGAGTGATTCCTGCTTTCTTTCAGAGCTGTGAGCTCTGCTTTTCTGGAGGATCTCAAGCTGGATGGCTGTAATTCATGTGCTAATTGCATCCATGCGGTGGGTGTTTTTTAAGGGCATTGTGTGCATCCTTGTTGTGTTTTAAAATTACGTTCTGCGTCTCTTCTGATTTCATTTTGCAGCCTGATGGAGTTGAAGGATTGCCTGGGCTCCTCCAGTCAGTGGTGTGAGATGTGTACAGCAGGTAATGAACATCATGCACCC
>NW_011147177.1:0-559 GCF_000146605.3 Meleagris gallopavo
CTCCATTGTGGAGCTGCTCTCTCTGTTTTTTAGCAGGGAACCCTGAGCGTACTTAAGGGCTGGTAGGTATTTGGACCTGGAAGCTGCTTCCTTCACTTGAGAGTGTGGGGGAGTATTGGTCCTTGGAATGGGCTAAGTGGTTTCTTTTTTCTTTCAGGGCTGTGATCTTCTCTTTTTGGGGGATGGCAAGTGCACTGAAGGGCTGCTAGGTGTAAGAGCAGCATCTGAATCTGGAGACTGCTTCCTTTGGGGTGTGGGGTGAGCCCTTAGAATGGGGTGACTGATTCCTGCTTTCTTTCAGAGCTGTGAGCTCTGCTGTTCTAGAGGATCTCAAGCTGGATGGTTGTAATTAATAGGGCTATGTGCTAATTGCATCCATGCGGTGGGTGTTTTTTAAGGGCATTGTGTGCATCCTTGTTGTGTTTTAAATTCTGTTCTGCGTCTCTTCTGATTTCATTTTGCAGCCTGATGGAGTTGAAGGATTGCCTGGGCTCCTCCAGTCAGTGGTGTGAGATGTGTCCAGCAGGTAATGAACATCATGCACCCCATGTTGGTGCGT
>NW_011147178.1:0-894 GCF_000146605.3 Meleagris gallopavo
AGAAACTGCAGTATTCTCCCCAGAAATATCACGTTTTCTCCCAGAAACGCCACATTTCTCCATGAAAGATGACATTTGGTGCCAGAAATACCCATTTTCTCCTGACAAACACGTTTTCTGCCAGAAGTACCAGTTTAGTCCCCGAAAAATATGGCATTTTCTCCAAGAATACCAGCTTTGTGCCCTGAAACATGACTTTTTCTCCCAGATATACCAGTTTGCTTCCGCAAAATATGACAATATCTCCAAGTCATAGTAATTTTCTACCCCCAAAATATTATATATTCTGCCACAAATCCCAGTTTTCTCCCCAAAAATACACCATTTTCTGCCAGGAACTGCAGTTTTCTACCCAGAAATATGATATTTTCTACCAGAAATCCCAGTTTTCTCCCAGAAATACGAGATTTTCTACCACAAATGCCAGTTTTCTGCCTGAAAGTATGACATTTTCTGGCAGGAACTGCAGTTTTCTCCTGGAAATATGACCTTTTTCTCCCAGAAAATACCCCGTTTTCTCCCCAAAAATACGACATTTTCTCACTGACTATAGGTGTTTTTCTCCAAAGAAATAAAACATTTCCTCCCAGAAAATACCAGTTTTCTCCCAGAAAGGACATTTCTCAATGAACTTGCTGTGTCTTCTCAGAAATACCTGTTTTCTCCCAGAAATAGGACATTTTTCAACCAGAAACATGACATTTTCTCCCAGAAATACCAGTCGTCTGCCTAGAAATATGACATTTTCCCCAGAAGTTGCAGTATTCTCCCCTGATATATGACGTTTTCCCCTAGAAATAACAGTTTTCTCCAATTATAGATGACGGTTTCTCCCAGAAATACAAGCTTTCTCCATGAAAGATGACATTTTGTGCCAGAAACACCAGTTTTCTC
>NW_011147179.1:0-605 GCF_000146605.3 Meleagris gallopavo
ATGACATTTTCTCCCAAAATACCACTTTTCTCACACAGCATATGACATTTTCTCCCAGAAATGCCTGCTTTCTCCCCCAGAATACGACATTTTCTCCCAGGACTACCTGCTTTCTCCAAAAAACGGGACATTTTCGCCCAGAAATACCACTTTCTCCAGAAAAATATGACAGTTGGGGCCAGAATTAACAGTTTCCTCACCCCAAAATATGACATTTCGAGCCGGAAATAACAGTTTACTCACCCAAAGTGTGACTTTTTCTCCCACAAATCCCAGGGTTGTCCAAAAAATATCGAATTTTCTTGCAGGAATACCAGTTTTACTCCCCCCAAATAGGACATTTCCTCTCCGATATGACAGTTTTCCTGACAGAAAATTTTGAAAAATTTCCCCCAGAAACACTAGCTTTTCTCCCAGAATTAGGACATTTCCTGCCAGAAATAACACTTTTCTAGCCCAAAAGTAGGACATTTTCTCCCAGAATTACCAGTTTTCTCACCCAAAATACGATCTTCCTGCCAGAAATGCCAGATTTCTCACCCCAAGTAGGACATTTTCTCCCAGAAATGCCTCTTTTCTCAAGAAAAACATGACATTTCCTGCCA
>NW_011147180.1:0-831 GCF_000146605.3 Meleagris gallopavo
TGCTCCGAGCAAGGAGCACAGGTTTGTGCAGAGCCCGGATGCAGGGCAGTGCCTTCATGACTGTATTGTAGTCCAACAGGTGGCAGCAGAGCTGCGGTTGCTCCCAAGTGCCGTAACAACTGCCCGGAGAGATGTGTTGGTCTCTGTGGAAACAGCAAGGAAGTGGAATGTCGCATTTCCCCGGCATGCCCCGGAACCTTCACTTTTGCTGACTGGTCATTGTCTGCCCAGCAGGTAAGGGCGATGCACACCCGCCAGCGTTTTACCCATTCCAGAGCCCGGCACAATAGGGGTTCCCCCCAGAGCTCTGAATTGCGCTTCATGGTGCCCAGAAGGCTGCCTTATCCTCTTTTGTTCTGTGTCTTGCTTGTCTCTGGTCTTGCACTGTTTTTCACTATTACATTCTCTTTGTCCTCCTATTTTTTGTGTTCCTTGCCCCCATTCTCTTGGCCTAATGACCCCTTGGCGCTTTTGTGTTGCCACATTCATGTCGGCATTCAGTTTTTGGCGTTCCCTGCCGTATTGTCTGGGCCGTCATCCTTGGCATTTCCTTCCGTGTTCTCTTGGCCCTTGCCTTTGCCTGGGCATTCCCTTGCCCTCCTGTTTTTGTGGAACCCGCACCTGGGGCGGGGTGCAACCCTGCGAGCACAGCTGGGGGCAGTTTGGCTGTGGAGTGGGGCAGAGCCAGGCTCCACCCCTCCCTGATCCCATTTAAGGGCTGGGAAGAGTAGGGGCAGCATGTGAACCTGGGGAGTGCTTCCTTTGGAGTATGCCTTGTTCTTTGGTGATGGAGTGAGTTGTTATTTTTTTTTTTTTTTTCTCTTCCTCCTA
>NW_011147181.1:0-444 GCF_000146605.3 Meleagris gallopavo
ATACTGTGTCCCAACTCTGTTTTGGTAGCGGTAATCCTGATAACGGCTATGGTTTGTCTCATATTTTGGCAATTCTGAACATATCCAACAAGAACCAGAACTGCTAGCATCAGCCCCCTTTTTCATCAATTTCATGTGCTTATTTTGATCCCATGCATTCAATTGATAAGCATAAGTAAGTATTGTGAAAATTATTGTTATCATTTTAGACAAACAAGATATATATCCCTTAAGAAGTGCAAAAGAGACTTCTTTTTCCCCAAACAATTAATATAAGCAAAACAATTAATGCAGTTAATGTAAGACAAACAATCACATTATACTCTAAAAGTAACTATATCTCAATAACTACATTCAAGTTCATAAAATGATTTTCATTTCCCTGTTTACAAGTTGCATTCATTTGCGTGAAAATTTCAGTTTCATCAGTGCTAGTCTGTTCTA
>NW_011147182.1:0-451 GCF_000146605.3 Meleagris gallopavo
TTTCTCCCAGAAATACCACATTTCACTTGGAAATTGGGCCTGTGCTTCCAAAAAGATGGTATTTTCTCCCAGGCATACCTGTTTTCTTCAAACTACCGCACGTTTTCTCCCAAAAAGACTAGATGACAAGACCAAATTGGACACTTACAACCAAGAATAGGACATCTTCTCCCCACTAATACCACTTGTCTCCCAAGGATAGGACATTTTCCCTAAATGCTATGGCAGTTCTGCTAAGAAATACTCCTTTCCTTCCCTAAATGGGACATATGCACCCACAAAGACCACGACTCCGAGAAATTCCTCCCAGTTCCTCCCAATTACACTCCATTACATTCCTCATCATGACACTTACTCCCAGACTTTTGGCATTTTACTGCGGAAAGACCATTTCGATCCAGAATATATGCCATTGGCCCTCACAAACACCGATTGCCTCACAAAGATGTGG
>NW_011147183.1:0-773 GCF_000146605.3 Meleagris gallopavo
TGCGGGTGCCGGGACGCGTTCTGGGGGCCCCGTGGGGCCGGGAAGGGGTGCTTTGCTATTGGAGACAAGCCGTTCCGTAAGGAGCGCTGGGTGATGCTGACTGACGCCATCCCTTGTGAGCGTGCTCTATAGAAAGCTGCCCTCTGTGGGAGCGAGGAAACGAAACGCGGTGATTCAATACTGCCGGGTTGTTACGGGGTTCCTGCAGTCTGGGATTCTAGTCTGAGGACTGCATGAGGACGCTACGAGGATAGCAGCTCCTGTGAGTGTAAGTTCTGTTATGTCAGATTCGGTGATTGGTTCCCAGTTCCAGATTCTTTGATTCTGTGATGATTCTGGGCTTCAAATGTGTGGTGGTGACTCTGATTCCTCACTAAGAGTACACGACCCCCAGACTTGTAGCTACGCAATACGATGCATTTCCACATCCACCCCTGTGCACAGTGTGTGGCATAGTTCTGAGTGCCTGAACAAACCCAAGCAAAATCAATTTCTGTAGCTTATTTTAATATATATATATATATGTATATTTGCTTTAGTTTCTGCTCCCTGTTCCATTTATTTACGTTCTCCCTTGCTTCATATGTAACTTCCAACCTTGGCATTTTGCAGATAATACCTTTTCCCCCTCTCATCCTTCGATGGCTCCTGATGGTCCCTTGTTTCTCAGTTATAATGGGCTCTCAGTGTCATGAGCCCGTTCGCGTAAGAATTTGGGAGTGGCGTTCACTCCATGAATCTTATCACAGTTAGTGTCCCTAGTTGCTATCATG
>NW_011147184.1:0-554 GCF_000146605.3 Meleagris gallopavo
GAATTCCTATCCAATTAATAATCCAAAATTCAAAAGTTATTCTTTTATCCTCCTACAATCTTCTATCCTCAAAGGGAATTGCTTTACCCTGGTTGGGCTGGCTCCCATCTTTAACTTAACTTTTATTGGGCTGTATTTTTGGCTCTGCCAGGCATTTCTGATGCCTGCAATCCTGTGTATACCTGACTTAGGATTTACGTAACTTCTGGGGGTACCAACATTGCTTTTCCCAGTTTATGTTAAAGCCAAACTTTTTCAAAAATTTTCAGTCAATTGCTCTTGCTTGACACTTAGCTCCAATTTTCTCTACTGAATTTAATCTCTACATTCAACTGTTCTAATATGTCATGCCCAAGTAATGGTTTTGGAGAACTTGGCATGTACAAGAATTTATATATTCCTACTTGTTCTCCTAGACTGTATTTAATTGATCCCCTAAAAAAAAGTAAACTTCTCTTGCCAATAACTCCTACAACTACAAAAAATCATCTACGGGTAATAATTCTTGATGTAGCACAGAGTAAGAGGCATCCATATCAGAAAATAACCTCTTT
>NW_011147185.1:0-502 GCF_000146605.3 Meleagris gallopavo
TTTTTTCAATGAGACTACTAAAAGTCTAGAGTAAAATTTATTTAGTTATTTGCATTACTGCATAGGGAAGGGTAAGGCAGACAGCCTCCAAACTCAAGCGCTAAGAAGAGTTAGACAAAATTGCTCTACGCGTTTTAAAATAGGATCATATTTAAAAAAAGTAACAATTAAAAAGGGCTCCTCCAAATTCATACTTTCTTCCAAAAGTCAAGTTCTTGAAACAAAATTAAAAGCCCAGCACTCCTCTTGTGGAAACCAACAGGAACTCTGCTATTAAAATCAATGGCACTGGAAATGGAAGATAAATTAACTGACTATGAGCATATCCTTATCGAAAAAACAAAACCATAAGATTAATTTTTTACAATATAGATGTTAGGTGTTACAAAGTCAATTACTGAAATGAAAAGTTAGGGCAAATCCATCACTGTCAGTTAAGATATATTAAAGATAATATTGTCTACTCTGGTAGTTCTTGCTAATTTAAAGGCATTTACCCTGA
>NW_011147186.1:0-611 GCF_000146605.3 Meleagris gallopavo
CTTCAATGTGCTCTGCTCTTACTGTCGGAGGGATTTTGCTCCCCCGACCCCTGCCTACAGGTTCAAGGATGTGAGAGACCTGGGATGCCTGATTACCAGTGAAGACTGGGCTGAAGAACTTGCTGAGTATCGCAGCCTTTACGGTGTTGGTTGAAGACTTTTCACCATTCTCATTTATCAGCGGTAGGACATTCTACTTCAGCTGCGTCTTCTGACCGAGGAACATCTAGAACCTCGTCTCTTTATTTATCACAGCCCTCAAGCAGTTCAGTTCCACCTGAGCCCTGGCAGTCATGATTGCATCTCTGTACATCTGGACAGCAGGCCTGTAGACTTCCTAGGCCACCCATCTCAGCTTCCACTGGCTATACCTTTCCTCATTATCCCCCCAGTTTGACCATCCAGACCTTGCCCAGCCATACTGGTTTCCTGCCTTCTCTGCTTCATTTCTTACCCTGTGGGAGGGAGAGCTCTTCTGCTCTCAGAAAGGTGTCCTTCAAGGACTGCCTGCTCTGGTCAGTTCCTGTGTCCCTAAGTACACAGTCTCCCAGAATACCTCAATTAACACAGGATGCAGACGGGGAATAGGTGAGGCGACATCAATAATCTAA
>NW_011147187.1:0-713 GCF_000146605.3 Meleagris gallopavo
CACAACAAGACACAGTTTGTCAGCTGCCTCGCCGAGTAATCATAAGAATTGGAATCGTTGGGATTGGTTAATATGGACTATTGTTTGTACTCTAAAGAACCTATCATTTGTTCAGTGTGTTAATTTTAGCTTAGCTATTTTTAGAGATGTTTTTTGAACCGTACTTCTTTTTCTATTAATAGAGAAGGGGGAAATGTGGGATAAATAAAGTCATTATCTTGCTAATGAGTAAAAAAAGCTGTAAAGTGACTGGAGACAGACGTAAACACACAGAAGGCGTCTGGCTCCTACATGTAACTAGTTGTTGTTGCGCGGGTATAAAAGGTTGTAAACATCTACAATAAACGTCCTTTGTTTTGCACCAACAAGGGAGTCTGTGCCTCTCTCGCCGCACCAGCAAGGGAGCTCGGAGCCCTCTTGCCACAGGAGTGCTACACTGATCAATGATCAAATGAATCTTAAACCGACACGTAAATCTTGATCAAACTGTTCTTTCAGGGGATTTTGTCTGTTTGCTAGCTGTCAGAAATTGTCTTTATTATCCATGTCTTAATTAAGTTTTGAATATTTTTCATCAAGAAAAGGAATGCTTTCCACTTAACTGCAGCTTCATTCTTGGAAGGTTCCCATCATTAGCCTCAGGTTCTTTTCAGAAGAGCTGCTATGCAGTTAGCAGTTCCCAAGATCAAGATGAATATGGAATTTTGCACTTT
>NW_011147188.1:0-503 GCF_000146605.3 Meleagris gallopavo
CCTCTACACAAGGCCGGACCGTCTGACTCTGTGAGAAGGCTGGGATGTGACAGGCAGGCACCAACACACTGCCCTGTCTTTCTCCCCAGCTCATCTTTGTGGAAGGAAGGACAAGCAGATACCCGCCAAATAATGACCAGGTGTGAAATAAGGTAATTAGTTAACTCCAGATTTATGCTTAGGCAGCAGAAATTTATGTTTAGTCCAGTGTTTGCATGTTTAGTAAAGCATCGAGAAGATTGAGAACCTAAAGTACTCAGCCAGTGAGGAACCAGGGGAGAAAGAGAGAAGCGTCGGGGAATAGGGAATAAAAGATGCAACTCTGTTTTCTGGGGGCCCTTCTGCTTGCAGGAGACGCGCCATTGCAATTGCAAATGAAATCTGCTTTCTCAGAGACACCGTCCTAGAGAGTTATTTGGATATTTCCAACAGGGAATTGAAATCTGGAGGCCACTATTTTGTGCAATGTCTTCCCTCCATCATAACAAAAAGATGTCATGTGA
>NW_011147189.1:0-543 GCF_000146605.3 Meleagris gallopavo
TTTCCAAGAAATAGTAGATTTTTCCCCAAAAATATGATATTTTCTCCAAGAAATGCCAGTTTTATCGCAATAATACGACATTTTATACCGCAAAGAGCCGCTTTCTCCCGAAAGTAAGCCATTTTCTGCCAGGAACTGCAGTTTCCTCCCACAAATACCATTTTTTCTCAAGAAATAGGACGTTTTCTCCCAGAAATATCAGATTTTGCCCCCAAAACATGACATTTTCTTCAAGAAATACGGTTTTTCTCCCAAAATATGATATTCTGCCCCAGAAATTCCAGGTTTATCACCAAAAAAGCTACGTTTTTCACCAGAAATACCTATTTTATCCCCAAACATGACATTTTCTCCAGAAATACCAGATTTCTTCCCTTAAATATGACACCTTTTCCAAGAAATAGTAGATTTTTCCCCAAAAATATGATATTTTCTCCAAGAAATGCCAGTTTTATCGCAAATATACGACATTTTATACCGCAAATAGCCGCTTTCTCCCAAAAATATGCCTTTTCTGCCAGGAACTGCAGTTTCCTCCCACAA
>NW_011147190.1:0-1259 GCF_000146605.3 Meleagris gallopavo
CCCCCTTCTTTTTCTCACGTTTTTCCCTTCTTTTCCTCTTTTTCCTTCTTTTGCTTTTTTTCTTTTTTTCTTATCTTTTTCTTTTCCTTTTCTTCATTCTTTTTCTTTCTTTTCCTTTTCTTCTTTCTTTTTCTTCTTTTTTCTTTCTCTTTTTCCCTTTATTTCTTTTTTCCCCTTTATTTCTTTTTTCCCTTTATTTATTTTTTTTCTTTCTTTTCTTTTTCCATCTTTTTTTCCCTTCTCTTCTTTTTCTTTCTTCCTTTTTCATCTTTTTTTTTCCCCCTTTTTTCCCCCTCTTTTCTTTTTTCTTGTCTTTTTCATGTTTTTCATCTTTTCTTTTTTCCCCCATTTTCTTCTTTCTTTTACTTTTACTTTTTCCTTTTCTTTCTCTTTTCTCCTTCCCCTTCCCTTTTCTATTCTCTTTCCTGTCCTGTCTTTCCCTTCCCTTTTCCCTTTCCCTTCTCCAGCTCTTCCCAAACATCCTCCTTGCTGTCCCTCCACTTTCCTGCCTGGAGAAGAAGAGACAAGAGGACACGTGTGAGCTGCGCATTCAGGCCTGCTGCTGGGAAGCTGCTGCTTCACCCTTTCAAGCAACTGCACTGCAATGCCGAGGGCACCAGCAAGCAGCAGAGCAATGCAAGCTGCTCACCTGGGATGCAAGAACTGCTGCACTGGAGGAGCCCAGCTTCTGTGTCCTTTGCACAACTGCAAAGCCCTTCTCGCCACCTGCACGGGGAGATGCGTGCTCTGCAGGAGGTTTGCAGACGTACAGGGCAATGAGAGCTTTTGTGCCACCCCCAAAGTGTTGCTGCGTCCCCACAAAAGCCCTTCTTTGAGCCTGAGCCCCCCCCCTAGCTGTGCCGCCTTTGGGGAGCTGGGGGTGTGAGCAGCTGCACCCCCACAGGTGCATTAACGACGCCTCCCACGTTCATATTAATATTATTTATTATAATAAAGAACAGTCAAGCAGCGTGAAAAAAATATATCTTAGCTACATTACCTTAAATTGCCAAAAATATACACATTTTTCCTCTTTTATTTAATTAAAAAAAAAAAAAACCGAAACAGAACAAAACAAAAGAAAGACACATGCAACGTACTAAATGAGACATTAGCATCAAAATGGGTAAAGAAACGTACCCCAGTGCAACTGAAACACAGCTCGTCTTTAGCTTTTCTTTTCCTTCCTCCTCCTCCTCCTCCTCTATTCACAGCCATACGGGTGCTCGGTGCTGACCCTCCCCTCCCCTTCCCCCCCC
>NW_011147191.1:0-614 GCF_000146605.3 Meleagris gallopavo
GCCGAGAACGGGCGACTTGTGCCTGCTGCTTTTCTCCGACGCGCGAGCGGTCTCGCGTCCGCACGTCGGAGAGGAGCGGTTTGCACTTCGCCTCGGGTACATGCAGAATGCACTAGGCCTAGCTGTGAATACGACGTCTCTGCCTTCATTTCGAGCGGCAATTCTTTTTTGGTGTTGTTCTCCATGGCTACGCTTGTGCATGCTCGGAGGAAAAGAGTGGAGAGCAAAACCCTCTCTAATAAGGCTGTTGGAAGTTCGGGGAGCGACATTTGTTTCGCTCCCAGGGAGAGAGAGCGCGACAGAAAGTGGGGAGCGATCCTTTCTGGCCTGCGGAGAAAAAACCTCCCTACGGAGGTAGTGCAGGAGGCTGAATTCGCACGTTCTCGGCATCGGAATTGCACTGCTTCGCTCTCACGCGTAGAAAGCGGCACTCGCGCTGAACCGCTCCGGAGAGTTTGCCGACGCTGGTCGAGAAATCGCGCTTCTCCCCGAGTGCCGCTTTCAGCCGTCAGCAGCGCTCTCGTGTTTCTCACTTGCCGAGAACGGGCGACTTGTGCCTGCTGCTTTTCTCCGACGCGCGAGCGGTCTCGTGTCCGCACGTCGGAGAGGAGCGG
>NW_011147192.1:0-314 GCF_000146605.3 Meleagris gallopavo
CATTTTGGCTTCCATCTTGTCTGAGAACTGCTCATGATGCACAGCCCTCATCTTTGCTTTGGTGAGGTGGGGACTGCCATTGCTTCCTCAGTCCCACAGACCCCTTCCCATCCCACACTGCCATGGGAGATCAGGTTCTGGACCACCTGAGGACCCAAATATCCAGGAGTCTTTGGGTCCTGACGAGATGAGTCCCAGAGTTCCGAGGGAATTCACCGCTGCAGTCACCGAGCCACTCTCCATGGTATTTCACAAGTCGAGGCAGTCAGGTCAAGTCCCTGCTGAGGAGAAAAAAGGTGACAGCACACCTCTTA
>NW_011147193.1:0-697 GCF_000146605.3 Meleagris gallopavo
CAGAAAGTCAATTGCCGCGCGATTTTGTAGCAAAGCATGCCTAAGACTATTGATATCAGATAACATAGATGTCAGAACTAAGGTGGTCTCGTTAGCCTGTTTCGCTGACCAACATGCTAGATTTTCTAACTGCTTTAACGCTTGGGCCGCAGCTACGCCTGGTGTGAGAACCGAAGCGAACACCCGGGCAGTAGCTGACCGTAAATCAACGTTATCGTTGCAGTCTGGTGTCAGGCGGCGTATACTCCGCCGTTGCCTGGCCTTATGCAGACCAGAGGCGACATTAAGCCACTGACGATGTTGGGGAGCGAATAGTGCTAATTGTCCAAGATAGCAAGGTCCTCCTTGGACATTGGCAGGAATGCCTGCCCAAGCTCGGTCACCGCATATTAAAAATACACCCGGGGGTAAGGCCTTAGCCGAGTCATTATTCCACAGCGCATGTTGGGAACGCCTACCTGTGCGACCTGGTGTAGGGAACCTGCTTTGGCAGGGGGGTTGGTCTCGATGATCTCTAGAGGTCCCTTCCAACCCCTACAATTCTGTGATTCTGTGATTCTGTGATTCTGTGAATCGTCTTCAGAAAAGCTTGCTCCATATCCATACCACGGTCGTAGGTTACCTCCTTCCCCGGTTTGGTTGCTGTAACCGCAATATCGCCCCCCATACCGAGAATTCCTGTTCATTAGTGGGGGGA
>NW_011147194.1:0-596 GCF_000146605.3 Meleagris gallopavo
ATGGAAAGCAAAGGAGCAACTGAAAGCAAAGCCAAGAAACATACTCTGAACAGGAAAGGAATGCTTGCAGCAAGGAACGAGATCACGCAAAGAAAGCAGCAGGAAAGACAAAGAACCCCACAAATAGGAAACAAAGACAACGCAAAGCAAGCAAAAAAGCCTCACTACAGAAAAAAACAAATGAGAAATTGACAAAACAAGGATGGAGAGCAAATCAAAGCAAAGCGAGGATGAGAAATACAAGAGGAAAGCCAATGAATTCAATACACTAGCATGGCAAAGCAAAGAATCCTAAGCAAAGTAAAGAGAGAACAAAGCTCACCAGTGCTTAACAATGGAAAGAAAGAACCAAAATTTAACAGCAGTGCAAGGCCACAATACCAACAATAACCAAAGAGCAAACCAAAGCCAGGAAAACCAGGAAATGAAAAGAAAGAGTATGTAAAAAAAGCCAAGGAGAGCAAAGCAAAATCACTTGAAATCCTCACAAACAGAGGGGAATACGCTCAGGAAAGGAAAAAGCAGTTCCAAGAATAGAAACAAAAGGGAAAATAAAACAACCCTGGAAAAAAACCCCAATGCATTGCAATGCAGAA
>NW_011147195.1:0-795 GCF_000146605.3 Meleagris gallopavo
CACTTGTTTATAAACTGTAGCAGCTGCAATCTTGCTTATACAGGAGGCCAGAAAATTGACTTTGGGAAACAGAATAACTTTGTATATTCCCTGTATGGTTACTGCAGTACTGAATCAATCAAAAGAAAAGTTGTTGGTTATCTCTGAGCAGGATCATGAAGTGCCAAGTGTTCCTGGTAGAATGAGAGGAAATGAAATTAAAGATATGAAAACATTTGTCGATGGTAGCAGTTTTGTGTGATATGACTTAAGAAGGCCGGGTATGCTGTAGCAACTAGAGATGAAATAACAGGCTGGTTCTCTGGCACTACCACCTTAGCAGAGAAAGCAGAACTCGCAGCCTTGTTAAGAGCACTGGAGTTAGTGAAAGGGAATAAGTGCCAATATTTGGACAGACTTAAAATTTGCATTTGGGTTGTGCATATGCTATCTGAAAGAACAGAAGCTATTAATCTCCCAACGAATACTTGTAAAATATGGAGAAACAATAATAAAACAGTTAGACAAAAGGAAATAGCTATAAAACACTCCAAAAGCCCACCAGTCAAACATCAGTGATATCAATATGGGCAACAGTCGTTCAGATACAGCTGCCAAAAATGCAGCAGAAGGAGCTTTCCTCCAACTCATACCCCCGTGATATCAAGGGCTGATGAATGAACATCCAAAGTACCAGACAGAAGATGAAAAACTAGCTTTCTTGCTAAAGCTGAGAAAAACAAAGCAGGATGGTGGGCAACTCCAAACAACCAAGTAATAGTTCCCCAACCAGTAACGAGGAAAATAGTAGAGGAT
>NW_011147196.1:0-921 GCF_000146605.3 Meleagris gallopavo
CCAGGACTCGCTGAATGGCAGCACAGCCTTCAGGCGTGTCAGCCAATCCTCCCAACTTCGTATCATCAGCAAACTTGCTGAGGGTGGCCACTATCCCCCTCATCAAGGTCATTGATGAAGATGTTGAACAAGACCGGACCCAGCACAGACCCCTGGGGGACACCACTGGTTACAGGTCTCCAGCCAGACTCTGCACCACCAACGACGACCCTCTGCACTCTGCCAGTCAGCCAGTTCTCAACCTACCTCACTGTCCACTCGTCTATCCCACACTTCCTCAGCTTTGTTATAAGGATGTCGTGGGAGACAGTATCAAACGCCTTTCTAAAATCAAGGTAGATTACATCTACCGCTCTTCCCCCATCCACGCAGCATGTGACAGCATCATAGAAGGCCACCAGGTTGGTCGAGCACGACCTCCCCTTGGTGAACCCATGCTGACTACTCCTGATAACCTCCTTTTCTCCCAGTTGTCTGGAGATGGTATCCAGCACAAGCTGTTCCATCACCTTTCCAGGGACGGAGGTGAGGCTGACAGGCCTATAATTACCCGGATCTTCCTTCTTGCCCTTTTTGAAGACCGGAGTGACATTGGCTATCCTCCAGTCTTCAGGGACCTCCCCTGTTGTCCAAGACCTCTCAAAAATGATGGAGAGCGGTTCGGCAATGACCTCCGCCAGCTCTCTCAGCACCCGTGGATGCACCCCATCAGGTCCCATGGACTTGTGGACCTTAGT
The DNA here is from genome assembly GCF_000146605.3 of Meleagris gallopavo. Lineage (NCBI taxonomy): Eukaryota > Metazoa > Chordata > Aves > Galliformes > Phasianidae > Meleagris > Meleagris gallopavo. The sequence goes on from NW_011147196.1 coordinate 738, forward strand.
ACTGCCTAGGCGCTCACGCACGTCCTCTTTCCTGACTAAAGGGAAGTCTCCCATTCCCCAGACCCTCTCACTAACCTCCAGGGTGTGGGATTCCTGCGGAAGAGCCTTTTCACTTGAAGACGGAAGTAAGAAGGCATTCAGTATCTCTGCCTTCTCAGCATCCCCCGTTACGACGGACCCCCCC
>NW_011147197.1:0-574 GCF_000146605.3 Meleagris gallopavo
TCGCACGAAATAAAGACAGAGACATAGTATTCAGAGGTAGGCGGAGTGCATTCTACATGTAGCCAAGGCGAAGTGCAAACCGCTCCTTTCCGATCAGCGCAGAGGAGCCCGCTCACTCGTCGGAGAAAAGCAGCCGGCTGAAGTTGCCCGTTCTCGGCAAGCAAGAAACACGAGACCGCTGCTGACAGCTCAAAGCGGAGTTCGGGGAGAAACGCGATTTCTCGGCCAGCTACGGCAAAGTCTCCGGAGCGGTTCAGCGCGAATCCGCTTTCTACGCGTGAGAGCGAAGGAGTGCGAGTCCGATGCCGACAAGTGCAAATTCAGCCTCCTGCACTACCTGCGAGTGGGGGTTTTTTTTTCCGAAGTCCTGAAAGGATCTCTCCCCACTTTCTGTCACGCTCTCCCTGAGAGCACTACAGCTGGCGCTCCTCCAACTTCCAGGTGTCTTATTAGAGTAGGGTTTTCCCTTCCACTCTTTTCCTCTCTGAATGCAGACGTATAGTAGTGGAGAACCGCGCAGGGACGAATTGTGCCACGAAATATAGGCAGAGACATAGTATTCAGAGCTAGTCGT
>NW_011147198.1:0-787 GCF_000146605.3 Meleagris gallopavo
TTACCAGGGCAGAGTAGAGGGGGAGGATCACCTCCCTCGACCTGCTGGACACGCTCTTCTTAATGCACCCTAGAATGCCATTGGCCTTTTTGGCCACGAGGGCACACTGCTGGCTCATGGCCAACCTGTCGTCCACCAGGACGCCCAGGTCCCTCTCTGCAGAGCTCCTCTCCAGCAGTTCATCCCCCAGCCTGTATTGGTGCATGCAATTATTCCTCCCTAGGTGTAAGACCCTACACTTGCTTTTGTTGAACCTCATCCGGTTTCTTACTGCCCAGCTCTCCAGCCTGTCCAGGTCTCGCTGAATGGCAGCACAGCCTTCAGGCGTGTCAGCCAATCCTCCCAACTTCGTATCATCAGCAAACTTGCTGAGGGTGGCCACTATCCCCTCATCAAGGTCATTGATGAAGATGTTGAACAAGATCGGACCCAGCACAGACTTCTGGGGGACACCACTGGTTACAGGTCTCCAGCCAGACTCTGCACCACCAACGACGACCCTCTGCGCTCTGCCAGTCAGCCAGTTTTCAACCCACCTCACTGTCCACTCGTCTATTCCACACTTCCTCAGCTTTGTTATAAGGATGTCGTGGGAAACAGTATCAAATGCCTTTCTAAAAATCAAGGTAGACTACATCTACCGCTCTTCCCCCATCCACCCAGCATGTGACAGCATCATAGAAGGCCACTAGGTTGGTCGAGCACGACCTCCCCTTGGTCGAACCCATGCTGACTACTCCTGATAACCTCCTTTCTCCCAGCTGTCTGGAGATGGTATCCAGCACAA
>NW_011147199.1:0-443 GCF_000146605.3 Meleagris gallopavo
TCCCCCATTCCGATCCCTAGAGTCTCCTACCAGCCCCCATTCCCCTCTCGTTGACTCCCAGAGTCCCGTGTCCTCCCTTCTCCCCCACCTCCTGGCCCCTTTTCCTGACCCCTAGAGTCTCCTGTTACCCCCTGTGCGCTGCTCACTGACCCCTGGAGTCATTTTGACCTCATTTGGACCTCCAATCCCCCAGCCGGACCCCTGTTCTGCCCAATAGAAGCCACAACCCACAAGCCCTGGCTCTTCCCTCCCACCCCTCCCTCCACCCCAGATGCTCTTCCTGCCTCGTAGAGACTCTGTTCACCCCTTCCCCCACAGCCCACTAAGTCTCCCCCCAGATTCTTTTTCGACCCCACAGACGTCCCCCCCATCACTCCCCTATGGTCTCCCCCAGACTCGCCTTCCGCCCCATAGAAGCCCCCATAACCCTTCGGATTTCCCCT
>NW_011147200.1:0-463 GCF_000146605.3 Meleagris gallopavo
TCCCTTCCCTTCCCCTTCCTTTTTTCCCACACTGTGTCAGGATGGGATGAGGAACGTGCTGGTGGCCACGGTAAGGGCTCGCCATCAGTTAACTGGTGTCAGGATGGAGGATTTTGGGGCTCCCTTGGCTGCTCACAGCAGCACTCACACCCCCAGCAATAGGGCATCACTGCTCCTCGCACCCACAGCTGCTTATCCCAAGAAAAAGCCAAAAAAAAAACAACCAAAAAAAACCCCCCAAAAACAAACCCATAAAAGTCCCATATTGTTGCCTCAGTTTTAAATATTTATTTAGAGTCCAAATTAAAATTAAAAAAAAAAAAAAGAGAGGAGAAGGAAAACAAAAGCAGTAATGAGAACAAACGGTAACTGCGGTCTGGTAGTCAAACTACTAGAACAGTGGGGTGAGGATCTGTGAGCGGGTGAGGTATGTGAGATGGATCCTGTGAGCCTCAGTCGATGG
>NW_011147201.1:0-753 GCF_000146605.3 Meleagris gallopavo
TTTCCAAAGACTCAGGATCTCCCTCAAGGGCTGAGTGCAGCCGCTCCACGCAGCCCCAAGGCAGAGCATCCCGGCTGCCACATCTGGCTTTGGATCGCTCCAACTTCTCAGGCAGAGGGCTCAGAAGATCAGGCCTGGCAGGGCTCACCCAACCAGCCAGTTTAGGCCCGGCAGGCCTTTAGGCCCGGCAGGCCTTATCTCATGAGACCTGGTTCTGCTGTGGAGAACAGGTGGAAGCAGTTCACTTGTCTGGCTGAGGCCTGGAGCCTGCTTCCACCCCTCCCTCACCTCACTTCAGGCCTGGCTGCCCCCTGTCAGGGCTCTCTGCATGGAGGCGTGTTCTTTTTTGGTGCTCTGTGTGCCATCCTGATCTTCAGGATGGGTCGAGCACTTTTGTCTCTGCTTTCTGGATTGAGTTCTTTTTTTCTGATTTGAGTTCTGCTGGGAAGCGGCAGATGCAGAGTGTGACCTGCTTTTCCTTGCCCTCCAGAGCGAGTTGCCGTCTGGGATGCGGTGGCCGCCTACGTACGGGAGCAGCTCCTGGGGCAGAAGGTGTGTTGGCTGTCGGGTTCCTCCTCTCCCTGTCCAGCTCAGCCTGGACTTCCTCCCAGTCTTCCCCTCCACACAAAGCAGGAAACTCCCCCCAGTTTCTCAGCTGGGCATCCCACGGCCTTCCTGCAAATGCACGATCACTTGTGCTGGGCACTGCCGTGTCTCACGGCTGATCCCGCTCTCTGGAAGCCTCTGGATCCC
>NW_011147202.1:0-767 GCF_000146605.3 Meleagris gallopavo
TTGTTGTCATCGCAGGTGCCTTCAGTGCAGCAACCTTTGGTAGGTTCAGGCGTGTCCCGCCCCACCGACTGACTGTCAACGTTTGACCCACAGGCTGTCGGATGGACAGGAGTGCTTCGTGGAAATCACTCTGTTCCCGTGGAAGCTGAGGCCGTTTGTTCCGTTCCCTGGAAATGACACGGCATGAGCGCGGAGAAAGGGATGCAGGCTCATTTGCAAAGCATCACCCTGCAGGGCTCTGATTCCTGTGCCGCTTTTCCAGCCTCACAGGACAGCTCGGGGCAGCCCGTGGGGCTCACTGCCCCTCTGGCAGGCCCCGTTTTGCATGGGAGTCTCCGGCTGGGTGTCAGCCCTACGGCCGGGCAAGTCTCGAGGGGAGAGCTGATGGACCTCTGGAGGTCTGCTTTTCTGGAAGCCCTCACAGACCAGACTTTTGCGGTTCCCTGCTCCCCACCCGCAGTCCCTTCCGTGCAGCATGAATCGTCGATCGCTTACCTGTGCCTAGTGTCTTCACAATGCTCTCAGGAGCCGGTGGGCAACCCTGATCAGGCGAGACGTACACCAGTTTCCCAAAGAACCGATCTAAGATCATAGCTTCCGGGTATTGCATAAGGACGTCCCAGAGGTGGTGCAGGGTGTCAGGCAGACTGAAGGCCTTTTGCTTCGGTGTGCGGGGACTGCTGCTTTGGGTCCTTTGGAACAACAGGCTTGCTGACAGGGACCCATTTGGGGTGTGGAGAAAGGCCAATCCAGAAGGGCCAGTTGGT
>NW_011147203.1:0-731 GCF_000146605.3 Meleagris gallopavo
GGTAGCGTCCTTAATCTCAAAGAGCCATGGAATGATTCAGATGGAAGGGTCCTTAAAGGTCTCAGGACCTTGGAATTCTTGGCATAGGAGGATCCTTAAAAGTCACAGAAACATGGAATGGTTGAAGAGGGAATGTCCTTAAAGGTCACAGAATCATGCAATGGTTGGGGAGAGTGGATTCTTAATGGTCACAGAATCTTGGAATTGTCGGGATGGGTGGGTCCTTACAGGTCACAGAACCATGGAATTGTTTTGGTGGGTGGGTCCTAAAAGGTCACAGAATTATGGAATGTTTGGGCTGTGAGGGTCCTTAAAGGTCACAGAAGCATGGAATGGTTTGGATGGGTGGGTCCTTAAAGGTCACAGAACCTTGCAATTGTTTGGATAGGACCGTCCTTAAAGGTCACAGAACCTTGGAATGGTTGGGGTGGGAGGGTCCTTAAAGGCCACAGAACCTTGGAATTCTTGGCATCGGTGGGTCCTTAAAGGTCACAGAACTCATGGAATTTTGGGGATAGGAGGGTCCTAAAAGGTCACAGAACCATGGATTGGTTTTGTTATGAGAGTCCTTAAAGGTTACAGAACTCTTTGAACTGTTGGGATGTAAGGGTCCTTAAAGGTCACAGAACCATGGAATGGTTTTAATGCGTAGGTCCTTAAAGGTCACAGAACCATGGAATTTTTGGGGTGGGAGGGCCCTTAAAGGTCACAGAACCATGGAATGGTTGAGA
>NW_011147204.1:0-416 GCF_000146605.3 Meleagris gallopavo
TGAGAGCGAAGAAGTGCGATTCCGATGCCGACAAGTGCGAATTCAGCCTCCTGAACTACCTGCGAGTGGGGGGTTTTTTCTCCGCAGTCCTGAAAGGATCTCTCCCCACTTTCTGAAACGCTCTCCCTGAGAGCACTACAGCTGTCGCTCCTCGAACTTGCAAATGCCTTATTAGAGCTGGTTTTCCCTTCCACTCTTTTCCTGTCTGAATGCAGATGTGTAGCAGTGGAAAACCTGACTAGAATGAATTGTGGCTCGAAATAAAGGCAGAGACATAGTATTCAGAGGTAGGCGTAGTGCATTCTGCGCTCCTTCCGATGCGCGCACAGGACGCCCGCTCACTCGTCGGAGAAAAGCAGCCGGCTGAAGTGGCCCGTTCTCGGCAAGCGAGAAACACCAGACCGCTGCTGACGGCT
>NW_011147205.1:0-395 GCF_000146605.3 Meleagris gallopavo
GCGGGGCGGGGCTGAGCGCGGGGCGATCGCCTCCTGCTGCTGCCGGCTGCGCTGCTGCCGGTGCGAGCGGGCTTCTTGGCCGCCCGGGCGCTGCTGGCTGGCGTTCGGCCGAGCGTCGATCCGCACCTCCGGGTCCTTTTCCCGCACGCAGCCTTCAGGCCGCTCTGCCCCGAGCCTGCGGCGACGCCTGGGGTCGTTGCGAGCAAAGGGCGGCACCCGGCAGTTGCTGGTGTTGACCCTGGTGCCGTTGGCCTCGGCCGTCGGTCAGCCTGTCCAGATGGCTCTGCGGGGTCTCTGTGTCCTCAGGCAGATAACGGGAGATGCGGGAGCTGAGGGGCGATGGGGAGGGAGGGGAGCGTCCTGCCGTGCCGCCGGCAGCCTGGGGACCACGTGCT
>NW_011147206.1:0-358 GCF_000146605.3 Meleagris gallopavo
TCATGAAGGACCTGGTCCTTCTTCGCATCCTCAGTCTCGGTGGAGCAGGATGTTAGTCCAAGCCAGCAGAGCCAGCTGGAGGGCTGGCTCTTGGACTCAGCAGGATGCTGCTCCTCATGAAGGACCTGGTCCTTCTTCGCGTCCTCAGTCTTGGGGAGCAGGATGTTAGTCCAAGCCAGCAGAGCCAGGTGGAGGGCTGGCTCTTGGACTCAGCAGGACGCTGCTCCTCATGAAGGACCTGGTCTTTCTTCGTGTCCTCCGTCTTGGGGGAGCAGGATGTTAGTCCAAGCCAGCAGAGCCAGTTGGAGGGCTGGCTCTTGGACTCAATCTGACTCTGCTGCTCGGGAAGTACCTGCTC
>NW_011147207.1:0-662 GCF_000146605.3 Meleagris gallopavo
CCTTTTGTGCATGGCCTCCAGTCTGTGCAGTGAAGAGAAGCGGGGAGAAGATGGTTGTTCAGAGTGCACAGGAACCTCATGGCAGCTTCTAAACGCTCACAAGGGAGGCATGAAGACAGACTGAGAATCAGGACAGCAGATCTTGGTGGGATAGGGACAGAAAACAGTCACTCATTGAAACAGCAGACTGGAGAGAAGGAAAAAAGCTTTCAAGCACTGAACAGATTGCCCAGAGAGAGCACGCAGCCTCCTCCTTGGCAGAGGATGAGGATGAAAAGGGAAAAAGCTCTGAGAAACTTGGTCTCAGGATGCTCGGAGCAGCAGGTTCAGGCACAAATCCCTACAAGTCACCTCCATTCCAAGTGACTGTCTGAGCCCATGAATCCATCAGCTTCTCAGCTGGAAGCCAGTTCCTTCCAAAAAGAATAGACAACGCTTTCTTTTTCAGAGGGGAAAGGTTCTGCAGATACAGGCATTTCGTAAGATGCCCAGGAAAATGCTTGTGCTGTAATCATTTGCTTTACTCAGCGATATCAGCAACTTCAGAAATGCAAAGTTCTAACCTATCTGTGTAGAAATACTCAAACCTTCCAGTACCTAACCTGTGCTTAAAGCCTTCAGTGACAGAAAACCCACTGGATGGAGCCAGAGGCATGCATCTC
>NW_011147208.1:0-447 GCF_000146605.3 Meleagris gallopavo
ATAGAGTATTCTCTATCCTCTAGAAAAGAAAGAAGGGGGGAAAAAAAGAGTATTAATTTTCTGCATGCATTTACAACATGCTGGCAGTTTATTTTGAGAGGCATTTAGAGAAGAAGTATGCAGTAAATTTGGGGGCTAATTTCAGCTATAAATCTAAGGATATCTATGGGTAAGTCTGAATCTCCAGTTAACACTATCTTTTTTGATGTTTTCTTCCTATAGGAAGTTGCTCAGGCTCACCCAGCTTTCAGAGTCTAAAGTTATCTTATGTTGCTCTTTTTTTTTAATACATATATATATATATATATTACATCTACACATGTAGCATATGGTGTTACTAATCTTGGTTTTCGAATGTTCAAAACATCAGGCTTACTCCCTGAAGAATGATCCAAATGCGTCTCCTCTGGTGCTCTTAATTTTTATGACAGCAGAAAGACATGACAT
>NW_011147209.1:0-875 GCF_000146605.3 Meleagris gallopavo
GAGAAAACTGCAATTTCGTGGAGAAAACGCCATGTTTCTGGTTGAAATATGGTATTTCTGGGAGAAAAGTGCAGTTCCTGGCAGAACATGGCGTACGTTTGGGGAGAAACGTGGAATTTCTGGGAGAAAATGGCGTATTTTTGCGAGATAACTGGTATTTCTGATAGAATATGTTATATTTTTGGGGAGAAAACTCCTATTTCTTGGAGAAAATGTCATATTTTGAGGAAGCAAACTGGTATACCTGGGAGAAAAAGTCATGTTTCTGGGCAGAGAACTGGTATTTCTGGGAGAAATGCCGTATTTTGGGGACTAAACTGGAATTTCTGGTAGAAACGTTGTGTTTGTCAGGAGAAAACTGGTATTTCTGGCACAAAATGTCATCTTTCATGGAGAAAGCTTGTATTTCTGGGAGAAAACGTCATCTATAATTGGAGAAAACTGTTATTTCTAGGGGAAAATGTCATATATCAGGGGAGAATACTGCAACTTCTGGGGAAAATGTCATATTTCTAGGCAGACGACTGGTATTTCTGGAAGAAAATGTCATGTTTCTGGTTGAAAAATGTCCTATTTCTGGGAGAAAACAGGTATTTCTGAGAAGACACAGCAAGTTCATTGAGAAAATGTCCTATTTCTGGGAGAAAACTGGTATTTCTGGGAGGAAATGTTTTATTTCTTTGGAGAAAACACCTATGTCAGTGAGAAAATGTCGTATTTTTTGGGGAGAAAACGGGTATTTCTGGGAGAAAAGGTCATATTTTGAGGAAGAAAACTGCAGTTCCTGGCAGAAAATGTCATACTTTCGGGGAGAAAACTGGCATTTGTGGTAGAAACTCTCGTATTTCTGGGAGAAAACTGGGATTTCTGGTAGA
>NW_011147210.1:0-523 GCF_000146605.3 Meleagris gallopavo
GAGAATCCTTGTATTTCTGGTAGGAAACGTGTTTTGGGTGAGAAAACTGGTATTTCTGGAACAAAATGTAATATTTCAGGGAGAAAGCTGGTATTTCTGGGTGAAAATGTGATATTTCTGGGTAGAATATTGCAATTTCCGGGTGAAAATGGCGTATTTTGGGGGGAAAATCTCCACTTTCTTGGAGAAAATGTCCTATGTTCGGAGGGAAACTGGTATTTCTGTGAGAAAATGTGGTATTTCTGGCCGAAAACTGCAATTCCTGGCAGAAAATGTCCTATTTTGGGGGAGAATCCTGGTATTTCTGGTAGGAAACGTTGTGTTTTGGGTGAGAAAGCTGGTATTTCTGGGAGATATTGCCATATTGTTGGGGAGACAACTGGTATTGTTGGTGAGAAAATGTAGTATTTCAGGAAGAAAGGTGCAATTCCTGGGAGAAAACGTCATGTTGGGGGAGAAAACTGCCATTTCTGAGAGAAAATGGCCTACTTGCGGGCAAAAACTGGTATTTCTGGTAGGAAAC
>NW_011147211.1:0-430 GCF_000146605.3 Meleagris gallopavo
ATAGATGACGTTTTCTCCCAGACATACAAGCTTTCTCCCAGAAATAGGATATTTTGTGCCAGAAATACCAGTTTTCTCCTGACAAACACAACGTTTTCTACCAGAAATTCCAGTTTAGTCCCCAAAAATACGGCATTTTCTCCCAGAAATACCAGTTCTCTGCCCAGAAACATGACTTTTTCTCCCGGATATACCAGTTTTCTTCCTCCAAATATGACCTTTTCTCCCAGAAATATCCGTTTTCTTCCCAAAAATATGGCAACGTCTCTCAGAAATATCAGCTTTCTCCCAGAAATATGATATTTTGTGCCAGATATACCAGTTTTCTCACCAAATCTCAACGTTTTCTACCAGAAAACCCAGTTTTCTCCCGGAAATAGGACATTGTCTCACAGAAATACCAGTTTCCCGCCAAAAATATGACATTTTG
>NW_011147212.1:0-477 GCF_000146605.3 Meleagris gallopavo
TTTCCGCCAGGAACTGCAGTTTCCTCCCACAAGTACCATGTTTCAACCAGAAACATAACATTTTCTCCCAGAAATACCAGATTTCTCCCCAGGAATATGACGTCTTCTGCCAGAAATACCAGCTTTCTCACAAAAAACTCAGCGTTTCCTACCAGAAATACCAGTTTTCGCCCCGGAAGTAGGCCATTTTCCCACCGAAACGGCAGTTTTCTCCCCAAAATGACGTTTTCTCCCAGGAATTGCACCTTTCCTCCTGACATATTACATTTTCTACCAAAAATACCAGTTGTCTCCCCGACAATATGGCAATATCTCCCAGAAATACCAGCTTTCTCACCCAAAACACAACGTTTCCTACCAGAAATACCAGGATTCTCCCCCAAGATAGTACATTTTGAACCAGAAATTCCAGTTTTCTCACCAAAAACTCAGCGTTGTACTACCAGAAATACCAGTTTTCGCCCGGAAGTAGGCCAT
>NW_011147213.1:0-354 GCF_000146605.3 Meleagris gallopavo
CATTTTGTCCTAGAAAGTGGATCTTCCCCCCAAAATACGCCATTTTCACCCAGAAATTGTAATATTCTACCCAGAAATATCACATTTTCACCCAGAAATACCAGCTTTCTCCCTGAAATATTACATTTTGTTCCAGAAATACCAGTTTTCTCACCCAAAACACGTTTCCTACCAGAAATACAAGGATTCTCCCCCAAGAATGTGACATTTTCTGCCAGGAATTGCAGTTTTCTCCCAGAAATATCACATTTTCTCACAGAAATACCGGTTTTCCCTCCGAAAATAGGACATCTTCTCTCAGAAACGGCAGCTTCCCCCCCAAAATACGCCATTTTCACCCAGAAATTGCAGGAT
>NW_011147214.1:0-633 GCF_000146605.3 Meleagris gallopavo
GGTATTTTCTGGTGAAAAACAGTGTCTTCGAGAATAAAAACTGGAATTACTGGAGCAAAATTATCATATTTTGTGAAAACTTGCATTTCTTGAAGAAAATGTCATGTTTTTTGGGGGCAAAATCTGATATTTTCTGGGAGAAAACGTCATATTTCTTGGAGAAAAAATGGTATTTGTGGGAGGAAACTGCTAGTTCCTGGCAGAAAATGGCATATTTTTTGGGAGAAAGCGGGTATTTGCGGAATAAAATGACGTATTTACGCGATAAAACTGGCATTTCTTGGAGAAAATATCATATTTTTGGGGAAAAATCTACTATTTCTTGGAAAAGGTGTCATGTTTTAAGGGAAGAAATCTGGTATTTCTGGGAGAAAATGTCATGTTTGGGGATAGAAAAGGTATTTCTGGTGAAAAACGTAGAGTCTTCGGTGATAAAACTGGAATTTCTGGGGCAGAATATCATATTTTGGGAGAAAGCTACTATTTCTCGGAGAAAACGTCATATTTCTGGTTGAAAAACGGTATTGATGGGAGACAACGTCCTATTTCTGGTTGAAAAATGGTATTTGTGGGAGGAAACTGCAGTTCCTGGCAGGAAACTGCATATTTTTGAGAGAAAGCGGGTATTTGCGG
>NW_011147215.1:0-634 GCF_000146605.3 Meleagris gallopavo
CAAATATACGACATTTTATACCGCAAATACCCGCTTTCTCCCAAAAATATGCCATTTTCTGCCAGGAACTGCCGTTTCCTCCCACAAATACCATTTTTCTAACCAGAAATATGACGTTTTCTCTCACAAATACCGTTTTTCAACCAGAGATATGACGTTTTCTCCGAGAAATAGTAGCTTTCTCGCAAAATACGATATTCTGCCCCAGAAATTCCAGTTTTATCACCGAAGACTCTACGTTTTTCACCAGAAATACCTATTTTATCCCCAAACATGACATTTTCTCCAGAAATACCAGATTTCTTCCCTTAAATATGACACCTTTTCCCAAGAAATAGTAGATTTTTCCCCAAAAATATGATATTTTCTCCAAGAAATGCCAGTTTTATCGCAAATATACGACATTTTATACCGCAAATAGCCGCTTTCTCCCAAAAATATGCCATTTTCTGCCAGGAACTGCAGTTTCCTCCCACAAATACCATTTTTTTACAAGAAATATGACGTTTTCTCCCATCAATACCGTTTTTCAACCAGAAATAGGACGTTTTCTCCGAGAAATAGTAGCTTTCTCCCACAATACGATATTCTGCCCCAGAAATTCCAGTTTTATCACCGAAGACTCTGCGTTTTT
>NW_011147216.1:0-641 GCF_000146605.3 Meleagris gallopavo
CCCCAAGCCCCCGTTATCTACACCACAGTGAGCACTGAATTTCCGTGCTGTTGGGCCTCCCCAGGTGCCTGGTTTGTGGGGTTTGTGGGTGGGGACAGAACTCAAATACCCCGCTTGGGACTCCCTGATGTTCTCTTCTAACCCCAGACAACCTCATCTCCCCAAACGCAATGGTTCCAATTTCCCACTGGTGACCCAAAGGCTTCCCACTCACACCAAATCCGTTAATGCTCATCTCTTCTCCCAAAGTACTTCTCTATACCTGCAAATATTTTAACACGCTTTGAGACCTCCAAATGCTCTCCAATCCGGTCCAAAACGCCACCATCATTTCTCTGAGATCCCCTAATCTGTTCCAATCCTCCCCTCTTCTGAAGATATCAAAAATTTCCATATCTTCTACCTCCATCTCCGACAGATGCACCATAGATCCCCGATAGGTCCCCCAACATCCTCTGCCTCCCATCCCACCCTGCATTTATCACTGATCTTTGGGTGGTGAGCAATTCCTTTGTGCATTTCTTGCTCTGAAAAAATATATACATCTGTCTGATTATCATTACTGCTATTTCTCTCTTCATTTTTGGTCTCAGTAAATAGATTTTTTTCAACACCGATGACTTCTTCATCATTTTCTCCAA
>NW_011147217.1:0-396 GCF_000146605.3 Meleagris gallopavo
TCCAGCTCCTGGAAAGAGAAGATGCTCTCAGGGAGCGCGAGGCCTGTCTGGACAAACTGAAAGAGGTGGGTAACTTAAGGATGCTTCTTGCCTTAGGTGCCATTTAGCTTGGTGTTTGCTATCTGAAGCCATCGTGTGCTTGCCAGCTTTAATGCTTCTCTCTTTAAAGCACTTGAAATATGGAAATGGAAGTTTGTTGGATCGTTTGAATACTGAAATGCCACTTAGCTTGCAGTTGTTTCTAAAATGCTCTGGTTCATCATGTTTGAAATGTGATATTTCTACAGCTGAAGGATGCAGAAGTGAAAAAGCTTGAAACTTCGCTGAGGGAGATCAGCAAATGTCGGGACAAGCTCAGAGAAGATAATGAATCCTTAAGAAAACAGGCAAGAGGAA
>NW_011147218.1:0-603 GCF_000146605.3 Meleagris gallopavo
AGTTGCTGGCAGAAAACGGCATGTTTTTGGGAGAAAACTGGTATTTGTGGTGGAAAATGTCGTATTTTTGTGATAAAACTGTCACTTGTTGGAGAAAATACCATATTTTTGGGGAGAAAACTGCCATTTCTGAGAGTTAAATGCCGTATTTCCGGGAGAAAACTGGTATTTCTGGTAGAAAACGCTGATTTTGTTGTGAGAGAACTGGTATTTCAGTTCCAAAATGTCATATTTCATGGAGAAATCTGCTATTTCTGGAAGAAAACGTGCTATTTCTGGGGATAATACTGCAATTTCTGGGTGAAAATGGCGTATTTTGGGGGGGAAACTGCCGTTTCTGCGAGAAGATGTCCTATTTTCGGTGGGAAAACCGGTATTTCTGTGAGAAAATGTGATATTTCTGGGAGAAAACTGCAATTCCTGGCAGAAAATGTCACATTCTTGGGGGAGAATCCTTGTATTTCTGGTAGGAAACGTGTTTTGGGTGAGAAAACTGGTATTTCTGGAACAAAATGTAATATTTCAGGGAGAAAGCTGGTATTTCTGGGTGAAAATGTGATATTTCTGGGTAGAATATTGCAATTTCTGGGTGAAAATGGCGTA
>NW_011147219.1:0-793 GCF_000146605.3 Meleagris gallopavo
ATCCTTGCATTTCTGGTAGGAAACGTGTTTTGGGTGAGAAAACTGGTATTTCTGGAACGAAATGTAATATTTCAGGGAGAAAGCTGGTATTTCTGGGTGAAAATGTGATATTTCTGGGTAGAATATTGCAATTTCTGGGTGAAAATGGCGTATTTTTAGGGGAAAAACTCCACTTTCTAGGACAAAATGACCTACTTTCGGAGGGAAAACTGGTATTTCTGTGAGAAAATGTGGTATTTCTGGCAGAAAACTGCAATTCCTGGCAGAAAATGTCCTATTTTGGGGGAGAATCCTGGTATTTCTGGTAGGAAACGTTGTGTTTTGGGTGAGAAAACCGGTATTTCTGGGAGATATTGCCATATTGTTGGGGAGACAACTGGTATTGTTGGTGAGAAAATGTAATATTTCAGGAAGAAAGGTGCAATTCCTGGGAGAAAACGTCATGTTGGGTGAGAAAACTGCCATTTCTGAGAGAAAATGGCCTACTTGCGGGCGAAAACTGGTATTTCTGGTAGGAAACGCTGAGTTTTTGGTGAGAAAACTGGCATTTCTGGTACAAAACGTCCTATTTCTGGGAGAAAGCTGGTATTTCTGGGAGAAAATGTCCTGTTTCTGGTTGAAAAATGGTATTTGTGGGAGGAAACTGCAGTTCCTGGCAGAAAACGGCATGTTTTTGGGAGAAAAACTGGTATTTGTGGTGGAAAATGTCGTATTTTTGTGATAAAACTGTCACTTGTTGGAGAAAATACCATATTTTTTGGGGAGAAAACTGCCATTTCTGAGAGTTTAAATG
>NW_011147220.1:0-309 GCF_000146605.3 Meleagris gallopavo
TTGACTTTTATCCTGTCTGCATAAAAGTGCCCAGTTCAACTTGTTTGCATTTAAATTTCTGGTAGAGAAAAGCCGCCTGTTTTGCAGGATAAGTGTTTATGCCTGCAGAAAATGACAATAATTTCAGCTGGTGCTGTCCTTTGGGAGAGGAGAAACTGAAAGCACTTCAGGAGATTGTTCATATAACAGCAGAATGAGAAATGTACAATTCAGGATTCTCAGAGATGTGTTCATATTTCACAGCTCCTTTCAGAATTCTGTCTACAACTCCTTCCCCTTCCCTAAGAACAAGAAAAGGAAAATCCCTCC
>NW_011147221.1:0-604 GCF_000146605.3 Meleagris gallopavo
TGGTGAGGTAGGGACTGCCATTGCTTCCTCGAGTCCCACACACCCCCTTCCCATCCCCACACTGCCATGGGAGATCAGGTTCTGGACCACCTGAGGACCCAAACATCCAGGAGTCCTAGGGTCCTGACGAGATGAGTCCCAGAGTTCCGAGGGAATTCACCGCTGCAGTCACCGAGCCACTCTCCATGGTATTTCACAAGTCGAGGCAGTCAGGTCAAGTCCCTGGTGAGGAGAAAAAAGGTGACAGCACACCTCTTAGGAAGGATAGAAAGTGTGACGCGGGCAACTACCAGCATGTCAGTCTCACCTCTGTGCTGGTCACGGATCATGGAGCAGATCATCCTGGAAGTGACTCTCAAGCACACCTTCCAGTGCGTCACCACCCTGGGCGTGAAAAGCTGCCTCCTTATAACCAACCTAAACCTCCCCTGTCTCACTTGAAAACCATTTCCCCTTGTCCTATCGCTATCCACCCTCCTAAACAGTCGTTGCCCCCTCCTGCTTATGCGCTCCCTTTGAGTCTTGGAAGGCTGTCATGAGCTATCTCCAGAGCTTTCTCTTCTCCCACAGAAACAATCCCAGTTCCCTCAACATTTCTTTCTAA
>NW_011147222.1:0-430 GCF_000146605.3 Meleagris gallopavo
AAATAGGTATTTCTAGTGAAAAACGTAGAGTCTTTGGTGATAAAACTGGAATTTCTGGGGCAGAATATCATATTTTGGGAGAAAGCTACTATTTCTCGGAGAAATCGTCCTATTTCTGGTTGAAAAATGGTATTTGTGGGAGAAAACTGGTATTTCTTGTAGAAAAAATGGTATTTGTGGGAGGAAACTGCAGTTCCTGGCAGAAAAAGGCGTATTTTTGGGAGAAAGCAGCTATTTGCTGTATAAAATGTCGTATATTTGCGATAAAACTGGCATTTATTGGAGAAAATATCATATTTTTGGGGAAAAATCTACTATTTCTTGGAAAAGGTGTCATATTTAAGGGAAGAAATCTGGTATTTCTGGAGAAAATGTCATGTTTGGGGATAAAATAGGTATTTCTGGTGAAAAACGTAGAGTCTTCGGTGAT
>NW_011147223.1:0-446 GCF_000146605.3 Meleagris gallopavo
CTGAGCTTGGAAGAAGAGCTGTTTAAATGCTGACCAGCTCTCAGAGGCCCCCTTACCTTCTAACACCCGAGCCCACGGGATAGCTCCAAGTAGGTCCCGGAAGAGATCGAAGTTGGCTCTCCTAAAGTCCAGGGTAGCAATCCTACTTATTGCTTTGCTTCTTCCACTCAGGATCTTGAACTCCCCCATCTCATGATCACTACAACCCAAACTGCCCCCAACCTTTACTTCCTTAAGAAGTCCATCCCTGTTACTGAGAATAAGGTCCAGTAACACCCCTCCCCGCGTCGGTTCCTCCACCACCTGCATCAGAAAGTTGTCTTCAACGCACTGCAAGAACCGTCTGGACCGTGCGTGCCTGGCCATGTTGGTCGTCCAGTAAATATCTGGATAATTGAAGTCCCCATAACGCACCAGTGCCTGGGAACGTGATGCTACATCCAGTT
>NW_011147224.1:0-365 GCF_000146605.3 Meleagris gallopavo
CTGTATGACAGTTACAGTATTTGTGTATTTGTGACATGACCATTGGTGTACTCTGTCTCTTTCTGCACGTGGGTGCCTGAAAGTTGCACAAGTTACTTAGTGGACAAATCTGTTGTGTGCAGTATTAGACATGATATAAACGAACAAAACTGCAACCATAAACTGAAGGTTGGAAAGTAGCTTGTTGTTTTGTTGGGGTTTTTTTGCACTCTGCTAGTTGGGGGCTAGAAAAGCCTCACGGAACCTTGTGTGTTCCTTGACATCTGAAGCACTCAGTCTCAGCAGAGCAGCACAGCACAGGCAATTCCCCAGCCATGTGGGAGGGGTAGTGTCAGAGGATGCTCGAAATATGGGTTCCTGGCTGT
>NW_011147225.1:0-407 GCF_000146605.3 Meleagris gallopavo
ACTATGCTACTCTCTCCCAGAAAGAGCACTTTTCTGACAAGTACCTTCCCTTTTCTCTCAAAAATACTGCTGGACACTCCTCAACAGGACATTTGCTCCCATCTACACCCCGTTTTCTCCCCAAAGGACCCCTTTTCACACCAAAAATACCACACTTGCCTTCCAAGAGAAGTCAGTCTTTCCCACTATTGCCCACTTTTCTCCTACGTACTTGTCATTTTCTCCCAGAAATACCACATTTCACTTGGAACTTGGGCCTGTGCTTCCAAAAAGATGATATTTTCTCCCAGGCATACCTGTTTTCTTCAAACTACCGCACGTTTTCTCCCAAAAAGACTAGATGACAAGACCAAATAGGACACTTGCAACCAAGAATAGGACATCTTCTCCCACTAATACCACTTCTC
>NW_011147226.1:0-753 GCF_000146605.3 Meleagris gallopavo
CGAAAGAGCGGCAGCGATCGCACGGGTCGAGGCGCCTTGCAGCCCGGCACGGAGTCAGGCGGGCGCTTCGGTTCTCGTCGGCTCCGATCAGCAGCGCTGCGCTGAGCTGCTGCCCCGCAGCTGCAGTCCCCACGTGCCGGTTTCCGTCTGTCTGTCGGTCCCCGTGCGGAGCTCCCGGAGCTGCGTGAAGCCGACGTGGAGCCGCTTCGTGTTGGCCCCGAGGAGGGAAGCCGTGAGGGGGGAATGACTGTTAGGCTGGGAGCTGGTTGGGAACGCGGTCATTTCTCTGTTTGTTGCTCTGAATGGTAAACGATTAAATGTTCAGCGTTCGTTTTTCTGTGTTTTGGCCTGCGGTCAATTCTGCAGCTCCAAAGACCCCCATCCCCGTGCCCACCTCAGTGCAAGGACGGGGCACCGCAAATGGCCGTGTCATAGGACTGCAGCCACCTGCCCCGTTCCTCCCCCCAAAATCCCCTCCCCTCCTCAGCACTGTGTGGGAAATGGCTGGGGCGGGGATTCCGGGAGAGCTGGGGCGGCTCAGCCTGCAGCAGAGGAGCTCGGGGGGATCCCGGGCCACGGCCGTCGGTCCCTGCCAGGGAGAGGACGGAGCCGGGCTGCGCCTTGCGGTGCCCACAGCAGGACCGGAGGCACTGGGCACACGCTGCAGCACGGCAGGTTTCCCCGCAGTGCTCCCAGCACCGCACCGCTTCCCCCTGCTTGCGCTAGGCGGGCTGCACAGCCCGTGCAGACAGT
>NW_011147227.1:0-556 GCF_000146605.3 Meleagris gallopavo
TGTGGAAAAAATGGCACCCATTGGCATTCATCAATGCTTTCTGAATGTTCCATGTGACAGATAGCAGCAGAGTCTCGTTCAACAGCGCAGCGACTTCATGGCTGCTGGCCTGAACTACCAGTCAGCAATAATAATCAGAGGGATGAAACAGACTAGGGAGTCTGAGGTGCCGTGCCTCAGGGCCTCACTCCCTTTCCCAACAGATCTTTCTGTGGTGTTTTGCCGCCGTTTTCCCTTTCTGGGAAGGCTCCTTGGTGTGAGCCTACTCTGTGAAGCTGATGTGCACAGGATCTTTGCAGAACTGGCCCAGCTGAGAATTCCCAGTGTGCCCCGGATGCTTCCCAGCATGCTCCAGGACTCACAGCACCTCCCCGTGTACTCTGGGGGACGCTGCATTACCTCAATGGGACATGGGCTCCCAGTCAAAATGTTCTCTCTTCCCCTGAGGCACAGCAGTCTGTGGGTACCTCACAACCACCAGTGCCTCTTTTCCCCTACCCCAGCATCCTCTGTTCTCCCTAGGAACGTGCCTACCAAACCCGATACAGCAGCATTC
>NW_011147228.1:0-649 GCF_000146605.3 Meleagris gallopavo
GCAGGTAGTGCAGGAGGCTGAATTCGCACTTGTCGGCATCGGAATCGCACTCCTTCGCTCTCACGCGTAGAAAGCGGCATTCGCGCTGAACCGCTCCGGAGACTTTGCCGTAGCTGGCCGAGAAATCGCGTTTCTCCCCGAACTCCGCTTTCAGCCGTCAGCAGCGGTCTCGTGTTTCTCGCTTGCCGAGAACGGGCCACTTCAGCCGGCTGCTTTTCTCCGACGAGTGAGCGGGCTCCTGTGCGCGCATCGGAAAAGGAGCGGTTTGCACTTCGCCTTGGCTACATGCAGAATGCACTACGCCTACCTCTGAATACTATGTCTCTGCCTTTATTTCGAGCCACAATTCATGCTAGTGAGGTTTTCCACTGCTACACATCTGCATTCAGACAGGAAAAGAGTGGAAGGGAAAACAAGCTCTAATAAAGGCAATTTGCAAGTTCGAGGAGCGACAGATGCAGTGCTCTCAGGGAGAGCGTTTCAGAAAGTGGGGAGAGATCCTTTCAGGACTGCGGAGAAAAAACCCCACTACGCAGGTAGTGCAGGAGGCTGAATTCGCACTTGTCGGCATCGGAATCGCACTCCTTCGCTCTCATGCCCTGAAAGCGGCATTCGCGCTGAACCGCTCCGGAGACCTATGCCGTTGCTG
>NW_011147229.1:0-409 GCF_000146605.3 Meleagris gallopavo
AGTTTTCTCCCAGAAATATCGCATTTCTCACAGAAATACCGGTTTTCCCTCCGAAAATAGGACATCTTCTCTCAGAAACGGCAGGTTCCCCCGTCCCAAAATACGCCATTTTCACCCAGAAATTGCAGTATTCTCCCCAGAAATAGCACGTTTTCTTCCAGAAATAGCAGATTTCTCCATGAAATATGACATTTTGGGACAGAAATACCAGTTCTCTCACAACAAAATCAGCGTTTTCTACCAGAAATACCAGTTTTCTCCCGGAAATACGGCATTTAACTCTCAGAAATGGCAGTTTTCTCCCCAAAAATATGGTATTTTCTCCAACAAGTGACAGTTTTATCACAAAAATACGACATTTTCCACCACAAATACCAGTTTTCTCCCAAAAACATGCCGTTTTTCTGCC
>NW_011147230.1:0-726 GCF_000146605.3 Meleagris gallopavo
GAGAGCTTGGATCAGGCCCTGGCCAACCTGACCGAGCTGTGCGTGTCGCTGTTCATTGCGGGGGACTTGGACTAGATGGCATTCAGAGGTCCATTTCCAACTCCAAGGATTTTATGACCATGCCATGACCAGCTGGGTGGATGAGGAAAGAGCAGCGGATGCTGTGTACCTTGAATTCAGCACGACACTGAATTGATGCTGTGTCCCTTAACATCCTCATAGGTGAGCTTAGAAAGGGAGGGATAGATACAGGACAGTGAGGTGGATTGAGAACTGGCTGACAAGCAGAGCTCACAGGGCTGTGATCAGTGGCACAGTCTAGCTGTGCCACCCTGATGAGGAAAGGCTGAGAGACCTGGGGCTGTTGAGCCTGGGAAAGAGAAGGTTGAGAGGGGATCTTATCAACGTTTACAAACGTTTACCTGAATCACAGGTGGCAAGTGGATGGGGTCAGACCATTTTCAGTGGTGATCAGCATCAGGACAAGAGGCAAGGAGTACAAACTGGAACACAGGAAGTTCCATACAAGCACGAGAAATAACTTCTTTACTTTGACGGTGTCAGAGCCCTGCAGCAAGCTACCCAAAAAGACTGCGAAGTCTCCTTCTCTGGAGATACTCAAAACTCCCCTGGATGTTTTCCAGCACTACTTAATGTAGACAACCTGTTTTAGCATAGGCTGGACTAGATGATCTCCAGAGGTCTCCCTTCCAGACTCTTTGATTC
>NW_011147230.1:1906-3025 GCF_000146605.3 Meleagris gallopavo
ACCAGGCTGTTGACCCAGGCAGAGCTTTAGCACACACAAGCATTTTACCAGGATGTTGTGCTGAACTCTAACACTTACCCCCAGGCTTGCTGACTGTGTTGCACTGGCCTGTCCTGTTTGGGATGGAATCCTTAAGTGGATGCGCTTGCCACGAACCTTCCTGGATTGAAGCAAGAGATAGGTTGCTGACATCTGCTCATAATTCCACTGGAAAACAAGAGTATGTAGGTCTCTTCAGAAAAGTTGTCAGTACAAAGAAAGCTTGGTGTTCTAAACATTTCTGCATGACTGGAATAGTTTCCCCTTGATGTGCAACCTTCATGTCTGATCACATCAGGGTAGTTTCAGACCTTAGCTGTTCACACAACAAGTTTAAGACAAAGCAGCAGACTACTCTTGTTTTTGCTTCAGAGCAGTACAGTTGCTGAAAGGGAAAACTAAAGCTGCTGCTGCTAGAATCTCTCTCCTGAAGTGAATGGCAAAGCTCCTATTAATGCATTTTGCACAGCATTTCAGCTGGACTCCCATTCTGGGGGTTATGGTTCAGCCCAGCTCAAGGAGCATCAACATTTCAGCTTGATTCTCAGCAGCTTTTGGACTACTAGGAGCACCATGGGTACAGTGCTTGACAGACTCACAGTGGAGTACAATTAGCTTGAATTACTTGTAAGGCATTAGAAGTCCTCTGATAAAGGACTGTGAAAATATCACAGACTAATATGAAGAACTTATTCCCATTCTAGGTAGCTTGTTCTCATTATTTTCTGTACCTGAAGCAAAGTAGAAATGACTTCACAAGTGATCTCTCCTAGGTAAAACTCACATTTTATATCTACTCCTACTAAAGTTATACGGAAAACTTCACAATCCTTCCCAATGCCTCCACTTTCTATCTAATAGAAAGACAATTCAATTTCAAGAGTACACATCCTGTTTTAAATCTCTTCTGCAGCCCATAATGTCATTCTTAACATTTATACAATATCTCTAGAAGCACTCAGTTTTAGCTTTTCTCATTGATTTTCAAAAAGTTACTGGAATGCATTCATTTCTTTTAAGAGTTTGTGACTTGTAATTCCCAAAAACTTGTGGGGTTGTCTGAGTGATGCGCTGATATTT
>NW_011147231.1:0-906 GCF_000146605.3 Meleagris gallopavo
AGGTCCATTTCCTCTACGCAGTCCTCCAGCCACACCGCCCCAAGCCTGTAGCGTCGCCTGGGGTTGTTGTAGCCGAAGTGCAGGACCCGGCATTTGGTCTTGTTGAACCTCATCCCATTGGCTTCAGCCCAGCTCTACAGCCTGTCCATATCCCTCTGTAGGGCCTTGCTACCCCCAGGCAGATCCACACTTCCAGCCAATTTGGTGTCATCTGCGAATTTACTGAGGGTGCACTCGATGCCCTCATCCAGGTCATCAATAAAGATATTGAAGAGGACAGGCCCCAGCACCGACCCCTGGGGAACACCACTCACGACCGGTCGCCAGCTGGATTTAACTCCATTCACCACCACTCTCTGAGCCCAGCCCTCCAGCCAGCTCCTTACCCAGTCAAGAGTGTACCCATCCAAGCCTCAGGCTGCCAGCTTCTGCAAGAGAATACTGTGGGAGACAGTGTCAAAGGCTTTGCTGAAGTCCAGGTAGACCACATCAACAGCCTTTCCCTCATCCACCAGATGGGTCACTAGATCATAGAAGGAGACCAGGTTGGTCAAACAGGACCTGCCCTTCATGAACCCATGCTGGCTAGGCCTGATCCCCTAGTCATCCCGCACATGCTGCATAATCTCCCTCAAGACAATCTGCTCCATAACCTTCCCTGGCACCAAGGTCAGGCTAACAGGCCTGTAGTTCCCCGGATCCTCCTTACGACCTTTCTTGTAAATGGGAGTCACATTGGCAAGCCTCCAGTCTTCTGGGACCTCACCAGTCAACAAGGAGCGCTGATAGATGATGGGAAGCAGCTCGGCTATCACCTCCGCCAGTTCCCTCAGCACTCTTGGGTGGATCTCATCTTGCCCCATGACTTGTGGCAGTCCAGTTGGAGTAGTAGGTTTCTGACTGTTT
>NW_011147232.1:0-570 GCF_000146605.3 Meleagris gallopavo
TGGTGGAGCAGGATGTTAGTCCAAGCCAGCAGAGCCAGTTGGAGGGCTGGCTACTTGGGCTAAAGGGGACGCTGCTTTTTGTGAAAGGAAGCTGGTTTTTCTTCACGGTCCTCAGGCTTGGTGGAGCAGGTGTTTAGTCCAAACGAGCATAGCCAGGTGGAGGGCTGGCCCTTGTTCTCAAGCGGGCTCTGCTCCTTGTGAAGGACCTGGCTTTTTGTTCCCGTCCTCCATCTTGGTGGAGGAGCTGGGTAGGCCAAACCAGCAGAGCCAGTTGGAGGGCTGGCTCTTGGTCTCAATCGGTCTGTGCTCGTTGTGAAGGACGTGGCTTTTTTTCCCATCCTCGATCTTGATGGGGCAGGTGGTTAGACCAAGCCGGGAGAGCCAGCTGGAGGTCTGGCACTTGGTCTCTAAGGGATGCTGCTCCTCGGGAAGGAGCAGCTTTTTGTCCCAATTCCGGCCCAGCTGAGACAGCTGGCAAAGTCAGGAATTGGAGACATGAAAGCAAGTAAGATCAGGAAGAGATTCAGGCTGACCTTCATCCTGTTCTCTCCCACGGACCACTCTCAGCAC
>NW_011147233.1:0-364 GCF_000146605.3 Meleagris gallopavo
AAAGTGAAGAAATTCAATGAAGCGCGGGTAAACGCGGGAGTAACTATGACTCTCTTAAGGTAGCCAAATGCCTCGTCATCTAATTAGTGACGCGCATGAATGGATGAACGAGATTCCCACTGTCCCTACCTACTCTCCAGCGAAACCACAGCCAAGGGAACGGGCTTGGCGGAATCAGCGGGGAAAGAAGACCCTGTTGAGCTTGACTCTAGTCTGGCGCTGTGAAGAGACATGAGAGGTGTAGAATAAGTGGGAGGCCCCGCGGTCGCGCGACCCGCGTCGGCCGCGGCCCGGCCGCCGGTGAAATACCACTACTCTGATCGTTTTTCACTTACCCGGTGAGGCGGGGGGCGGAGCCCCCACG
>NW_011147234.1:0-525 GCF_000146605.3 Meleagris gallopavo
GACGTTTTCTGCCAGGAATTGCAGTTTTCTCCCAGAAATATCACATTTTCTCACAGAAATACCGGTTTTCCCTCCGAAAATAGGACATCTTCTCTCAGAAACGGCAGTTTCCCCCCCAAAATACGCCATTTTCACCCAGAAATTGCAGTATTCTCCCCTGAAATATCACGTTTTCTCCAGAAATAGCAGATTTCTCCATGAAATATGACATTTTGGAACAGAAATACCAGTTCTCTCACAACAAAATCAGCGTTTTCACCAGAAATACCAGTTTTCTCCCGGAAATACGGCATTTAACTCTCAGAAATGGCAGTTTTCTCCCCCAAAATATGGTATTTTCTCCAACAAGTGACAGTTTTATCACAAAAATACGACATTTTCCACCACAAATACCAGTTTTCTCCCAAAATATGCCATTTTCTGCCAGGAACTGCAGTTTCCTCCCACAAATACCATTTTTCAACCAGAAACAGGACATTTTCTCCCAGAAATACCAGCTTTCTCCCAGAAATAGGACGTTTTGTA
>NW_011147235.1:0-654 GCF_000146605.3 Meleagris gallopavo
CTTGTACAGGGGCACGTCCTGGCCGCCTGTACCACATTTTCCGGCCGGATGGTTGCGGCTGCATCATAATATCAGGCAGCAAAGGAGGTGTCCTGATCTGCCATAGGGACATGATGGGAGTCCCTTTAGCAATGAAAATCGGAGTGTTGACCACCGCGCCAGTAGGCCACGTACCTATTACCAAAGGGACTCCTGAGCCTCCCACCTCCAACAATCTCCCCCAAGGTGCAAGTAGGCCACACCACTTGGGTCCTACCTGCACCTTCCATGGCCATTTTATTCTGTGGGTGCCAGGCTCTAACTTCTCAGGGGCAGGGAGCAGAAGATTATTTTCTTTACCAATCAGGGGTCTTACCTGATGATCAGTGCCCGTCATTTGGATCCTAAGCGGGGTAGCCCACGTCGTCTGCAACATTCTCAGGGCACTGGGTCTACCATCTCGGGGTCTTTCATTCAGGTCTCGCAAGGTTTCCTACAGTCTCTTTGTCACCCCTGCAGAGACTGGGAGTCTGTCTTCAGGGCAGCCTTAAGAATACCATGATTACGTTATATAACGTTCGATGAGGCCTGCCCCCGTTGCATTATATGGCAGGTGGAATCGCCAGTCGATGTTATTTTCTTCTGCCCAGCGTTGTATCAGTGCACCAGTAAAAT
>NW_011147236.1:0-630 GCF_000146605.3 Meleagris gallopavo
CCATTGATACCCCTTGGGATCCTTGAAATACCCCCTTCTGAGCTAATTGATGCCAAGTATACAGGGAGCCCCCAGCCCAGTCACAACTGGGTGTTTTTGCCAGTCTTTACCAGTGAGGCTTATTTCAGCCTCCAACACAGTACATTTTTGGGAACCTCCAGTCACCCAGAATATGAATTGATTCTGTTCCTTCGTGACTCGAGGGCATTAGAGTGCACTGCACGCCAGTGTCCACCAGCGCCTCATATTTCTGTGGTTCTGATGTGCCACGCTACCGAATCCACTCAGTCCAATATATTCTATTGCCCCTTCCCCCTCCCTGGCTGGGGACAGGGCCCTTCAATTTGTTAACTCTATCGTTCTTCTTCCTTGACTCACGATCAGCATCCTTAGAGTTTCTGCCGTGCCCTGCAGCAACTGGAGCAATCACCTTTTTGGAGGAGCCTGCACAGCTCTCGGCCTCGCATGGGGAGCACCTACGTGAGGCACTCGTTGTCGTCCAGTGTCGCAACTACCGGGATCGTGACCAGGAGCACCAGCGGTGCCTCATGGTGCATGGCCATCCCCCCCTTGCTGCCACAGCACTGTCCCTGTCCTCACAGCCTTGCTCCTATCCCTACAAGGCTGTCC
>NW_011147237.1:0-724 GCF_000146605.3 Meleagris gallopavo
GATAGCAGCAGGATGAGTTTGAAGTGGAGGAGGGATTGAGGTTGGATGGTCAGGGGAAGTCTTTGCTGTGAGAGTGGTGAGGTGCTGGAACAGCTGCCCAGAGAGGCTGTGGATGCCCCATCCATCCCTGGAGGTGTTCAAGGCCAGGTTGGATGGGGCCCTGGGCAGCCTGGTCTAGTGTTTAATGGGGAGGTTGGTGGCTCTGCCTGTGGCAGGGAGGTTGGAGATTCGTGATCCCTGGGATCCTTCCCAACCCTGGCCATTCTGTGATTCTGTGATATTGGCCCTGTCCATCATGGTGGAGCAGCCTGGTGGCCCCTATGATGTCATAAGCGGCTGGAATGAGGGGAGGAGCAGTGCGTGCTGCGTCCCTTCATTGGAGCGCTTGAGCTCTGCCTGAGTAGCTCGCTTGTTGCACTTGTGCACCAACTGAGTACCTTTGTTTTTGCATCCTCTTGTGCGGCATCTTGTAGGTAAGCTGAGACAGTGTGGGAGAGACGGGTGGGCAGTGAGGGCTTGAGAAGTGCTGGTTGGCGGAGCTCATAGTATCGTATTGCTCACTCTTGTCCATCAGATGTAATTTTCACCCAGTCCAAGCATTCCAAAACAATCCCTAAAGGTGGCATTTGTCCCCTGGATTTTCCCTCGTCGCCTTGGCTAATTGTGCAAGCTCTCTGACCGGCTCTTCTCTCTCCTCTCCTCTCCCTCTGCCTGCTGGCCTGGT
>NW_011147238.1:0-585 GCF_000146605.3 Meleagris gallopavo
AATTCCTATCCAATTAATAATCCAAAATTCAAAAAGTTATTTCTTTTATCCTCCTACAATCTTCTATCCTCAAAGGGAATTGCTTTACCCTGGTTGGGCTGGCTCCCATCTTTAACTTAACTTTTATTGGGCTGTATTTTTGGCTCTGCCAGGCATTTCTGATGCCTGCAATCCTGTGTATACCTGACCTAGGATTTACGTAACTTCTGGGGGTACCAACATTGCTTTTCCCAGTTTATGTTAAAGCCAAACTTTTTCAAAAATTTTCAGTCAATTGCTCTTGCTTGACACTTAGCTCCAATTTTCTCTACTGAATTTAATCTCTACATTCAACTGTTCTAATATGTCATGCCCAAGTAATGGTTTTGGAGAACTTGGCATGTACAAGAATTTATATATTCCTACTTGTTCTCCTAGACTGTATTTAATTGATCCCCTCAAAAAAAAGTAAACTTCTCTTGCCAATAGCTCCTACAACTACAAAAAAATCATCTACGGGTAATAATTCTTGATGTAGCACAGAGTAAGAGGCATCCATATCAGAAAATAAACCTCTTTACCCTGCTTCCCCAAGCTGCTTTTGGT
>NW_011147239.1:0-393 GCF_000146605.3 Meleagris gallopavo
CTCCCAGGAATATGACATTTTGTACCAGAAATGCCAGTTTTCTCACTTAAAACTCAGCGTTTCCTACCAGAAATACCAGTTTTCGCCCGCAAGTAGGCCTTCTCTCAGAAATGGCAGTTTTCTGCCCCAAAATGACGTTTTCTCCCAGGAATTGCACCTTTCTTCCTGAAATATTACATTTTCTACCAAAAATACCAGTTGTCTCCCCAACAATATGGCAACATCTCCCAGAAATACCAGTTTTCTCGCCCAAAACACAATGTTTCCTACCAGAAATACCAGGATTCTCCCCCAAAATAGGACATTTTCTGCCAGGAATTGCAGTTTTCTGCCAGAAATATCACATTTTCTCACAGAAATACCAGTTTTCCCTCCGAAAATAGGACATCTCTC
>NW_011147240.1:0-429 GCF_000146605.3 Meleagris gallopavo
GTGGAAGTTGAGGAATTGTATTGTTTGATTTGTGGATTTTGAAGGCACTGGGAGAAAACTGTCTTAATGGTATGTGGAAATGCAGTTTTTAATGGTATGTGGAAAAGGAGTTGTTAACGGTATGTGGAAATGTAGTTGAGGTATAAAGAGTGGAATTGTGGAAAAAACAAACAAAACAAACAACAAAAAATGGACAAAAAAGGTTATTAGAGTTTGGGCCGGCACGAGAACACATCCCCGTACTACCCCCCCCCCCCACACCGCGGCTTGTAAGAACAACTCGGAGTAGGAGAAAGAGGTGGGGGCCGGAGCCTCCCGCTGTGACTGTAAAGGGTGCATTGTTGTGAATGGGGATGGGACGGGACATTGAAAGTGAGAATAGCCGTCATCTGCAGAGATCTACGGAAACCCGATATCCAGTGTGAGCAC
>NW_011147241.1:0-598 GCF_000146605.3 Meleagris gallopavo
GCACGAGCTACGATGGTGTCCTTCCCGACTTCTGCCATACCAAGCTGGAGTTTCTGCTCACAGGCCAGATATTCTGCCAGTAAACACTGCTGAGCACCCTCTTCCGAAGGCAAACGGCTCCAAAGCAATGCTTTGAAATGTCAAGTTGCCCACAAATTGATGTTGATTGCCACACGGGCACTTCTCCTGTCTAAGTCAGAGGCTCCTTGCAAGAAGTGCCTCAGGAAGCCAACTTCGAGCCAGGCAGGCACCCAGGAATGGCACAGACAGGAATTGCCAACCTGTTTGTGAGCCTCAGGTGGGGCTCTGCTTCTCCTGGGCACCCCACGCCCTGGTCAGCGTGGGCAGGACTGGACAGGACATCCCCCGCCTTTGGGGGAGCCCCGCTTTGATTTTTGGTGGCAGACTCTGCAAGGATCTAGTCCTCCTGTGCACCAGTGGCACAGTAGCAGAGGTGCGCTCCTGGGGCAGGCTGGTCTCGGAGCTGGAGGGAGCTTTCAGCGCGCCCTGTTGTTCTTCCTCGCCACTTGGAGGCCGCGCTGCCTGTGCTGGAGCCAGCTCTGATGCTTCTCCTTCTTTCTTGGGCTCCTTTGGCAGA
>NW_011147242.1:0-398 GCF_000146605.3 Meleagris gallopavo
ACAGTGCAAGACCAGAGACAAGCAGGACACAGAACGAAGGGGATAGGCAGCCTTCTGGGCACCACGAAGCGCAATTCAGAGCTCTGGGGGAACCCTATTGTGCCGGGCTCTGGAATGGATAAACGCTGGCGGGTGTGCATCGCCCTTACCTGCTGGGCAGACAATGACCAGTCAGCAAAGTGAGGTTCCGGGGCATGCCGGGAAATGCACATTCCACTTCCTTGCTGTTTCCACAGAGACCAACACATCTCTCCGGGCAGTTGTTACGGCACTTGGGAGCACCGCAGCACTGCTGCCACCTGTTGGACACAATACAGTCATGAAGGCACTGCCCTGCATCCGTGCCTCTTTTACAAACCTGTGCTCCTTAGGACTTCGGAGCACATGGCTGCACTCTG
>NW_011147243.1:0-720 GCF_000146605.3 Meleagris gallopavo
ACCCAAGGCGAAGTGCAAACCGCTCCTCTCCGACGTGCGGACACGAGACCGCTCGCGCGTCGGAGAAAAGCAGCAGGCACAAGTCGCCCGTTCTCGGCAAGTGAGAAACACGAGAGCGCTGCTGACGGCTGAAAGCGGCACTCGGGGAGAAGCACGATTCTCGACCAGCGTCGGCAAACTCTCCGGAGCGGTTCAGCGCGAGTGCCGCTTTCCACGCATGAGAGCGAAGCAGTGCAATTCCGATGCCGAGAACGTGCGAATTCAGCCTCCTGCACTACCTCCGTAGGGAGCTTTTTCTCCGCAGGCCAGAAGGATCGCTCCCCACTTTCTGTCACGCTCTCTCTCCCTGGGAGCGAAACAAATGTCGCTCCCCGAACTTCCAACAGCCTTATTAGAGAGGGTTTTGCTCTCCACTCTTTTCCTCCGAGCATGCACAAGCGTAGCCATGGAGAACAACACCAAAAAAGAATTGCCGCTCGAAATGAAGGCAGAGACGTCGTATTCACAGCTAGGCCTAGTGCATTCTGCATGTACCCGAGGCGAAGTGCAAACCGCTCCTCTCCGACGTGCGGACACGAGACCGCTCGCGCGTCGGAGAAAAGCAGCAGGCACAAGTCGCCCGTTCTCGGCAAGTGAGAAACACGAGAGCGCTGCTGACGGCTGAAAGCGGCACTCGGGGAGAAGCGCGATTTCTCGACCAGCGTCGGCAAACTCTCCGGA
>NW_011147244.1:0-488 GCF_000146605.3 Meleagris gallopavo
CTCCCAGAAATGCCTGCTTTCTCCCCCAGAATACGACATTTTCTCCCAGGACTACCTGCTTTCTCCAAAAAACGGGACATTTTTCGCCCAGAAATACCACTTTCTCCAGAAAATATGACAGTTTGGGCCAGAATTACCAGTTTCCTCACCCCAAAATATGACATTTCGAGCCTGAAATAACAGTTTACTCACCCAAAGTGTGACACTTTCTCCCACAAATCCCAGGGTTGTCCAAAAAATATCGAATTTTCTTGCAGGAATACCAGTTTACTCCCCCCAAATAGGACATTTCCTCTCCGATATGACAGTTTTCCTGACAGAAAATTGGAAAATTTCCCCCAGAAACACTAGCTTTCTCCCAGAATTAGGACATTTCCTGCCAGAAATAACACTTTTCTAGCCCAAAGTAGGACATTTTCTCCCAGAATTACCAGTTTTCTCACCCAAAATACGATCTTTCCTGCCAGAAATGCCAGATTTCTCCCCCC
>NW_011147245.1:0-657 GCF_000146605.3 Meleagris gallopavo
AAATCACGCTTCTCCCCGAACGCCGCTTTCTGCCGTCAGCAGCGGTCTCGCGTTTCTCGCTTGCCGAGAACGAGCCTCTTCAGCCGGCTGCTTTTCTCCGACGAGTGAGCGGGCTCCTGTGCGCACATCGGAAAGGAGCGGTTTGCACTTCGCCTTGGCTACATGCAGAGTGCACTCGTCTAGCTCCGAATACTATGTCTCTGCCTTTATTTCGAGGCAAAATTCGTCCCTGTGAGGTTCTCCACTGCTACACATCTGCATTCAGAGAGGAAAAGAGTGGATGGGAAAACCCGCTCTAATAAGGCATTTGCAATTTCGAGGAACGGCAGACGTAGTGCTCTCTGGGAGAGCGTTTCAGAAAGAGGGAGAGATCCTTTCAGGACTTCGGAGAAAAAACCCCCACTCGCAGGTAGTGCAGGAGGCTGAATTCGCACTTGTCGGTATCGGAATCGCACTCCTTCGCTCTCACACACAGAAAGTGTGAGAAATTTGCGCGGAACAGCTCCTGAGACTACGCCGTAGCTGGACGAGAAATCGCGTTTATCACCGAAAGTGCAGGATGCACTCGACTAGCTCTGAATACTATGTCTCTGCTTTACTTGGAGCCCCAATTCGTCCCAGTGAGGCTCTCCACTGCTACACATCTGCATTCAGACA
>NW_011147246.1:0-319 GCF_000146605.3 Meleagris gallopavo
CAAACTGCCCCCAGCTGTGCTCGCAGGGCTGCACCCCGCCCCAGGTGTTGCCACAAAAACAGGAGGGCAAGGGAATGCCCAAAGGCAAGGGCCAAGAGAACATGGAAGGAAATGCCAAGGATGACGGCCCAGACAATACGGCAGGGAACGCCAAAACTGAATGCCGACATGAATGTGGCAACACAAAGCCAAGGGGTCATTAGGCCAACAGGATGGGGCAAGGAACACAAAAATAGGAGGACAAGAGAATGTAATAGTAGAAAACAGTGACAAGACCAGAGACAAGCAAGACACAGAACAAGAGGATAGGCAGCCTTCT
>NW_011147247.1:0-466 GCF_000146605.3 Meleagris gallopavo
TTTTCTCCCCCTAAAAATATGACATTATCTCCAAGAAATAACAGATTTCTCCCCAAAAAGGTCAGATTTTTCTCTCAGAAATACCAGGTTTCTTGCAAAAATCCGACATTTTCTGCCAGGAACGGCCGTTTTCTCCCAGAAATATGACTTTTTTTCAACCAGAAACATGACATCTTCTTCCAGAAATACCAGTCGTCTGCCTAGAAATATGACATTTTTTCCCCAGAAGTTGCAGGATTCTCCCCTGATATATGACATTTTCTCCTAGAAATAACAGTTTTCTCCAATTATAGATGACGTTTTCTCCCAGACATACAAGCTTTCTCCCAGAAATAGGATATTTTGTGCCAGAAATACCAGTTTTCTCCTGACAAACCCAACGTTTTCAACCAGAAATTCCAGTTTAGTCCCCAAAAATACGGCATTTTCTCCCAGAAATACCAGTTCTCTGCCCAGAAACATGACT
>NW_011147248.1:0-361 GCF_000146605.3 Meleagris gallopavo
TCCGCTATGTCAGTGATGGTAGCTATTATACAAACTCTATGTATTTCTAATAAAAAACACAAATTCCTCCTCCAGTGTGTAATCAAATTATGTTCATTTATGAGTTTAGGTAGAAAAAAAGACTTCTGCTGGTCTCGGTAACACAGCTACAAAAGCACTGTACAGGATATTCGCAGATATGGCGTAAGCCAAAGTTTGGAACAGAACACTTCCTTTGTTGATTCTGCTTTTGTTGATGTACATTACCATAGCCTTGATTATGGCAGTAAGGTTTCCTGGGCCATCGGTCAAAGTGCAGAGCGTCCAGCTCCTTCGAAGCGTCCGTCCGCTCACACGTACAACCAGCCTGGCTGAGTAAACT
>NW_011147249.1:0-775 GCF_000146605.3 Meleagris gallopavo
GCCCTACAGGCCCAGAACCACCTGCTGAGAGAGGGACACTCTCCAGAAGTGCGCCAGGAGCTGCACCGGCTCCAGCAGGCTGGGGCCAAACTTGAGGTGCTCAGCAAGAGGCTGGAGAAGAAATGCAGGCAGCTCCAGGAGATTGGGAAAAACCCAGAACAGGAATGCTCCAACCCACAGGAAGGGTTGCAGGAGTCGGAACGGCGGCTGATGTCAATCTGCAGCCTGCACTCTTGCAGACGAACATCACCACTGAACATCCCTGGAATGCAGTGGTCTGTGGCACTGCGGGACATAAAGCACAATCAAATTAAGTAAACAAAATGTGAAGCAATGTGAGTACTTCACTGTAGCTTGAAAATGTACAATAACAAAACTGAAACACTATATTCTTAGAAAACTTGCTTTTTCTTCAGAAGGCTCTCCCTTTTAGAGAGAGAATTTCAAATTCTTCTAAACTAAGTGTCCAAGTGAATAATATCTACTCTGCCCTAGTAGAAATAATGCCAAAATCTTCAAATGACTATGGGGAAACTGGCCAAGATCAGAAGACTCTGTCCCTTGTGATTCATAGGGTATCTCTGTCTGAATGGGACAACTCAGGGGTTTTTTCCTACAATCTCCAACGGTGGCAACATCCCCTCAGCCCTTCACTGTCACATCTGACTCCCATCCCCTTCCCCCTTTGGTCCTAGCTTGAAGCCCTGGTAATCAATCCAGAGAGCTTGTCCCCAGCACACTTCTGCCCTGCTTGCTCACTTGGAGTCCATCAGGA
>NW_011147250.1:0-445 GCF_000146605.3 Meleagris gallopavo
TATGCAGGTAGGTTTGCGATGTGATCCGACTCCCCCATGCTGACCATCCACAGCTAGATCAAGTTGCTCAGAGTCTGAGCCAGGCTCACCTTGAAAGGGCCAGCACATCCACCATGTCTCTGGCAACCCGTGCCACTGCCTCAGCACCCTCACTGTACAAGACATTTTCCTTAGATTTCACCTCCATTTTCCCTTGTTCTTTCCTTTAGGTATTGAAAGGCTGTTACCAGGTTCCCTTGGAGCCTTCACTTCTCCAGGAGGCTGAACAGCCCAGCTCTCCTTGCTTACAGGAGAGGGGTTCCATCCTTGGGTTCGCGTTTGTGGCTGTACTCTGGATGCACTCGCACAGCTCCATGTCTCCCTGCACTGAGGACTCCACATCTGGACGCAGCACTGCAGGTGAGGCCTGACCAGCGCAGAGCAGAGGGATGGGGATCTCCTCCCT
>NW_011147251.1:0-506 GCF_000146605.3 Meleagris gallopavo
TGCTCCTGCATGTTTGTTACGCCAGATCTGGTTCTGTTGCTACTATGACTTTCACGGCCATCTAGATGCCCGTAGCCAGGAAAGAAAGCTTTGAGGGCAGCTTTTCAGTGACACCAGTAGAGTCGCAAGGATTCTCTCTCTCCTGAAAAGCAGAAGAGCTCATCTGCAGCTCACTCTGCTGGCTCAAGTCAGGGAACAAAGAGCAATCAGAGCTTCATACTCTACCTCCATCTGTGCCACGTCAGGCTCACGGCTGATCTCGCTGCACGCGACGCCCATCCCAGCAGGCACAACAAGCTGGAACTGAAAAGAAACACACTTGTATTTTCTCTGCTCACACACCACAGTGTTGAGAGACTTCTGGAGAACTTCCCTTGTCTACCCTCTGGCATAGGTAGGTGTTCTAGAAACAACCACTTTGTTCAGTCAAGTCAAACGTGGCAGCCCATTAGGCAGCATTTTACCAAGTGCTATCCTCTGCTAGCAGATGGGGACTCTGGCACAAA
>NW_011147252.1:0-351 GCF_000146605.3 Meleagris gallopavo
TCATTTACTGAGGTTTCTACTGCTACAAATCTGCTTTCAGAGAGGAAAAGTGTGGAAGGGAAAACCCTCTCTAATAAGACACCTGGAAGTTGGAGGAGCGACAGATGTAGTGCTCTCAGGGAGAGCGTTTCAGAAAGTGAGGAGTTATCCTTTCTGGATTGCGGAGAAAAAAACCCCCACTCGCAGGTGTTGCAGGAGGCTGAATTCGCAGTTGTCGGCATCGGAATCGCTCTCCTTCACTCTCACGCGCAGAAAGCGGCATTCGCGCTGAACCGCTCCGGAGACTTTGCCGGAGCTGGCCGAGAAATAGCGTTCTCCCGAATTGCAGCTTTGAGCTGTCAGCATCGGTCT
>NW_011147253.1:0-572 GCF_000146605.3 Meleagris gallopavo
TGCTGGAAAGGTGAGGTACTTGACTTGGAATTCTGGTCTGGTTAAAAGAACAACGAAAAATACAATGGATTTCCTTGCCCTTGCAAAGCCAAAGGAGCTGCTTTGGCAAGATGAAACTATTTTCTAAAGATAATGCTGAGAAACGTACTCATCCTTCATATAATTTCTACTTTATGTGAAGTTATTTAGGAGCCTTTTAACTCTGAACGCTAAAGAGGAATCAAGAGGAATCCAGAAGTTTTCAGGTGAAGAAAACTGGGATAAATTGCTTTTATTTCTTGCTTTTATTTACATTTCAGGCACCAATTCCTGTGTATTGGTCATTACAACGCCGTGCCAGCTTCTCCAGGATTCGGCTGAGGTAGAATTCCAACCGCCCACTGATTCTAGAACGTTGGGGTGGCATGGTGGAATCTTCTGGACCTGTGACCAGTGCTCTTGCCTCCCCACCCTGTCCATCATGGTGGAGCAGCCTGGTGGCCCCTATGATGTCATAAGCGGCTGGAATGAGGGCAGGAGCAGTGCGTGCTGCGTCCCTTCATTGGAGCGCTTGAGCTCTGCCTGAGTAGCTC
>NW_011147254.1:0-511 GCF_000146605.3 Meleagris gallopavo
CCCTCCGAAACGGCAGTTTTCTCCCCCAAAATGACGTTTTCTCCCAGGAATTGCACCTTTCCTCCTGAAATATTACATTTTCTACCAAAAATACCAGTTGTCTCCCCAACAATATGGCAATATCTCCCAGAAATACCAGTTTTCTCACCCAAAACACAACGTTCCTACCAGAAATACAAGGATTCTCCCCCAATAATGTGACATTTTCTGCCAGGAATTGCAGTTTTCTCCCAGAAATACCACATTTTCTCACAGAAATACCGGTTTTCCCTACCGAAAATAGGACATCTTCTCTCAGAAACCGCACGTTCCCCCCCCCCAAAATACGCCTTTTTCACCCAGAAATTGCAGTATTCTCCCAAGAAATATCACGATTTCTTCCAGAAAGAGCAGATTTCCTCCGTGAAATATGACATTTTGTAACAGAAATACCAGTTCTCTCACAACAAAATCAGCGTTTTCTACCAGAAATACCAGTTTTCTCCCGGAAATATGCCATTTCCGCCAGGAA
>NW_011147255.1:0-775 GCF_000146605.3 Meleagris gallopavo
GCGCGAATGCCGCTTTCTACGCGTGAGAGCGAAGGAGTGCGATTCCGATGCCGACAAGTGCGAATTCAGCCTCCTGCACTACCTGCGAGTGGGGGTTTTTTCTGCGCAGTCCTGAAAGGATCTCTCCCCACTTTCTGAAACGCTCTCCCTGAGAGCACTACAGCTGTCGCTCCTCGAACTTGCAAATGCCTTATTAGAGAGGGTTTTCCCTTCCACTCTTTTCCTCTCTGAATGCAGATGTGTAGCAGTGGAAAACCTGACTAGCATGAATTGTGGCTACGAAATAAAGGCAGAGACATAGTATTCAGAGGTAGGCGTAGTGCATTCTGCATGTAGCCAAGGCGAAGTGCAAACCGCTCCTTTCCGATGCGCGCACAGGAGCCCGCTCACTCGTCGGAGAAAAGCAGCCGGCTGAAGTGGCCCGTTCTCGGCAAGCGAGAAACATGAGACCGCTGCTGACGGCTGAAAGCGGCGTTCGGGGAGAAACGCGTATTTCTCGGCCAGCTACGGCAAAGTCTCTGGAGCGGTTCAGCGCGAATGCCGCTTTCTACGCGTGAGAGCGAAGGAGTGCGTATTCCGATGCCGACAAGTGCGAATTCAGCCTCCTGCACCTACCTGCGAGGTGGGGGTTTTTTCTCCGCAGTCCTGAAAGGATCTCTCCCCACTTTCTGAAACGCTCTCCCTGAGAGCACTACAGCTGTCGCTCCTCGAACTTGCAAATGCCTTATTAGAGAGGGTTTTCCCTTCCACTCTTTTCCTGTCTGAATGCAGATGT
>NW_011147256.1:0-672 GCF_000146605.3 Meleagris gallopavo
CACCAGAGACTGCTCTAATAGCATTTCACTGTACAGTTTTTAGCTCCTTGTCCTCTGATGACTTCTGAAAATTGTATGCCTCTGGGATCTCATTTCTCCTGCTAGTCTTGTTCTCCTTTGTGATTTACTTATTTCTGCTACGATTTCACAATCTTGAGATAGAAAGTAGTTCTCGCAGATGCTCCTCCAAGTTGGTTCTTGCACAAAGAGAAATACAGATAGAGTCAGGTTGTTCATTTCAGCCACCACAGTCTTTAAAGTTGGCAGAGAAGTGGACTGCTCTCATGACATTTGAGCAGTAACTTGCAGCTGGGCTATTCCGATGAAACCACCTAAAGTGGTCAGAGGAGTTCATTGGAGGAGCAGCAGCGGGTGAACTCTAAAAATCTGATAGATATAAACTGTTAAGTTTCCTGATGTTGTCTATTTTGTTCTGTTCCACCTTTAAGAACAGGTAATTGTGTCACTTGACTTTTGTGTGGCCCATTTTATTAACTGGAAAAGGCCTTGTAGGGGAACTGTTAGACACAGCTGGAAGTGGTGATGGAGCAACTCACATGAGGCCAGCTACTGAAGGGAGAGCATCTGCTGGGCCTGTGCTGCTTCAAGGAGTGCTGCACAGCCAGAGAGCCCCTTCACCAGTTGAGTGAGTTCCATTCCTCTTTCTGTATA
>NW_011147257.1:0-381 GCF_000146605.3 Meleagris gallopavo
ATAAACCTGGATCAGGTCCCCTCTCAGTCGTCTTTTCTCAAGGCTAAACAGACCCAGTTTACTTAGCCTTTCTTCATAGGGGAGATGCTCCAGGCCCTTCACCATCTTTGTGGCCCTCCGCTGGACTCTTTCCAAGAGATCCCTGTCTTTTTTGTACTGGGGAGCCCAGAACTGGACACAGTAACCCAGATGAGGCCTTACCAGGGCAGAGTAGAGGGGGAGGATCACCTCCCTCGACCTGCTGGACACGCTCTTCTTAATGCACCCCAGAATGCCATTGGCCTTTTTGGCCACGAGGGCACACTGCTGGCTCATGGCCAACCTGTCGTCCACCAGGACGCCCAGGTCCCTCTACTGCAGAGCTCCTCTCCAGCAGCTCAT
>NW_011147258.1:0-875 GCF_000146605.3 Meleagris gallopavo
CTCCCTCTCCCTGCTGGTCGCTCCTCTTTGAATGCAGCCCAGGATACAGTTGGCCTTCTGGGCTGCAAGTGCACACTACTGGCTTATGTCCAGCTCTTTGTCCACCCACGGATCCCCCGACGTCCCTCCGCAGGGCTGCTCCCAAGGGCTTCTACGCCCAGTTGGTACAAGCATCTGGGTTTCCCCTCCATCAGGGACATCAACAGTGGGGTTGAGTGCACCCTAAGGACACCAAGCTGTGGGGTGCAGTGACACAGCAGAGGGACGGGATGCCATCCACAGAGACCTCAACAGGCTGAGCAGTGGGCACAAATCCAAGTGCAGGGTCAGTAGTTGGGATGAGGGAACACCCACCACCAAAACATGCTAGGGGATGAAAGGACTGAGCGTAGTCCTGCTCCATAAGGCCTGGGAGTACGTGGTGGGTGGGAGCTGGACACAAGCCAGCAGTCGGCCCTTCCAGCCCAGAAAGCCAACCGTATCCTGGGCTGCATCCAAAGATGCGCAGTCAGCGGGCGAAGGGAGGAGATCCCCATCCCTCTGCTCTGCGCTGGTGAGGCCTCAGCTGCAGTGCTGCGTCCAGATGTGGAGTCCTCAGTGCAGGGAGACATGGAGCTGTGCGAGTGCATCCAGAGTACAGCCACAAACACGAACCCAAGGATGGAACCCCTCTCCTGTAAGCAAGGAGAGCTGGGCTGTTCAGCCTGGAGAAGTGAAGGCTCCAAGGGAACCTGGTAACAGCCTTTCAATACCTAAAGGAAAGAACAAGGGAAAATGGAGGTGAAATCTAAGGAAAATGTCTTGTACAGTGAGGGTGCTGAGGCAGTGGCACAGGTTGCCAGAGACATGGTGGATGTGCTGGCCCTTTCAAGGTG
>NW_011147259.1:0-636 GCF_000146605.3 Meleagris gallopavo
GGGACTCCTGAGCCTCCCACCTCCAACAATCTCCCCCAAGGTGCAAGTAGGCCACACCACTTGGGTCCTACCTGCACCTTCCATGGCCATTTTATTCTGTGGGTGCCAGGCTCTAACTTCTCAGGGGCAGGGAGCAGAAGATTATTTCTTTACCAATCAGGGGTCTTACCTGATGATCAGTGCCCGTCATTTGGATCCTAAGCGGGGTAGCCCACGTCGTCTGCAACATTCTCAGGGCACTGGGTCTACCATCTCGGGGTCTTTCATTCAGGTCTCGCAAGGTTTCCTACAGTCTCTTTGTCACCCCTGCAGAGACTGGGAGTCTGTCTTCAGGGCAGCCTTAAGAAGACCATGATTACGTTATATAACGTTCGATGAGGCCTGCCCCCGTTGCATTATATGGCAGGTGGAATCGCCAGTCGATGTTATTTCCTTCTGCCCAGCGTTGTATCAGTGCACCAGTAAAATGAGTTCGTTGGTGGCTCTCGATGACTTGAGGTGTCCCGTAGGCAGACATCAGTTCTGTGAGTGCCTTGATGGTATATGCCTGGTTTGCTTTTGGACTGGATAGCCTGCAGTAGCCCATTGCAGCGTCAACACAGGTCAGGGCATATCTGGCCCCCTAAGACCGAGGAA
>NW_011147260.1:0-373 GCF_000146605.3 Meleagris gallopavo
GTGATGTCACACACACCCATGTGACGTCATAACCCAAAAAAGTGACGTAACACACCCAATGTGACATCACACGCCCAAAATAACGTCATAGAAGCCATTTGACGTCACACCACCACATGTGATGTCACACCCCCATAATGACGTCACAACCCCCATGGGACGTCACACCTGCCATGTGACGTCACAAATTCAAAATGACCTCGCACGCCTAAAATGACGTCACACACCCATTGTGACATCACACAACCCAAAATGACGTCACACACCCCTAAAATGACGTCACACACCCCATATGACGCCACACCACCACATGTGATGTCACACCCCCATAATGACGTCACCAACCCCCATGTGACGTCACACACTCCATGTG
>NW_011147261.1:0-640 GCF_000146605.3 Meleagris gallopavo
GGGAGTGCTTCCTTTGGAGTATGCCTTGTTCTTTGGTGATGGAGAGAGGGATATTTTTTCTCTCCTCCATTGTGGAGCTGGTCTCTCTGTTTTTAGCAGGGAACCCTGAGCGTACTTAAGGGCTGGTAGGTATTTGGACCTGGAAGCTGCTTCCTTCACTTGAGAGTGTGGGGGAGTATTGGTCCTTGGAATGGGGTAAGTGGTTTCTTTTTTCTTTCAGGGCTGTGATCTTGTCTTTTTGGGGGATCGCAAGTGCACTGAAGGGCTGCTAGGTGTAAGAGCAGCATCTGAATCTGGAGACTGCTTCCTTTGGGGTGTGGGGTGAGCCCTTAGAATGGGGTGAGTGATTCCTGCTTTCTTTTCAGAGCTGTGAGCTCTGCTTTTCTGGAGGATCTCAAGCTGGATGGCTGTCATTAATAGGGCTATGTGCTAATTGCATCCTTGCGTTGTTTTTTAAGGGTCATTGTGTGCATCCTTGTTGTGTTTTAAATTCTGTTCTGCGTCTCTTCTGATTTCATTTTGCAGCCTGATGGAGTTGAAGGATTGCCTGGGCTCCTCCAGTCAGTGGTGTGAGATCTGTCCAGCAGGTAATGAACATCATGCACCCCATGTTGGTGCGCTGCTTGTATGCAGGTAGGTT
>NW_011147262.1:0-693 GCF_000146605.3 Meleagris gallopavo
TACAGACAGGAGGCAATATACTTTGGTGTAAATACTAATATCATACATCCATTAGTTCCTTCCTTGTTTTCTGGAATAGGACTTTGATAGTATTGAGCAGCTGACCATATGTTAATATGCTGTGGAATCCCAATACTCCAATGTTTCATACAGCCTTTCAGCTGAAGAATGATTCTCTGTGGGGGAACGTGCGCATTTGATAAGCTTTTAAAATAAAACATACGGTTTGCATTTACATCTACTAAAAGGCT
Source organism: Meleagris gallopavo (assembly GCF_000146605.3). NCBI lineage: Eukaryota > Metazoa > Chordata > Aves > Galliformes > Phasianidae > Meleagris > Meleagris gallopavo. The sequence continues at coordinate 252 of NW_011147262.1, forward strand.
GTTATTCTATTAGTCTCTTAAGCTTGTGTAATGAAATTATGTTCTTTAGTATATGCTTTAGCAGGTTTCAGCCTAGTCTTTGGGCATGGGTGGAAATAATTGTCATTACCTGGGCAGGAATTCCCAAATTGCGTCACTATGTTAGAGCCAGGAGAGGGCACCAAACAACAGCGACAGCAACTGCTCTCAGCATTGCAATTCTTTGTCATTGCAGACAGTTACCCTTTCCATCACAGATAAACAAAAACATGCCTATTACAGCAACTTTTTGTAGATGTTGACTGTGCATGTAATCATGAAAATCCTATGCATTACGTTAAAGTTTACAGTCCCTAGAGACTGAATATCCTGATTTATGTAGATTTAGGGATCAGGTATTCTTTGATGTGATAATACAAGTGCAAGAGAACTTAAGTTCTGAGACTTTGAAAGAAGTCTAGTG
>NW_011147263.1:0-685 GCF_000146605.3 Meleagris gallopavo
TGGGAGAAAGCTGGTATTTCTGGGAGAAAATGTCCTGTTTCTGGTTGAAAAATGGTATTTGTGGGAGGAAACTGCAGTTCCTGGCAGAAAATGGCATGTTTTTGGGAGAAAACTGGTATTTGTGGTGGAAAATGTCGTATTTTTGTGCTAAAACTGTCACTTGTTGGAGAAAATACACTTTTTTGGGGAGAAAGCTGCCATTTCTGAGAGTTAAATGCCATATTTCCGGGAGAAAACTGGTATTTCTGGTAGAAAACGCTGATTTTGTTGTGAGAGAACTGGTATTTCTGTTACCAAAATGTCATATTTCATGGAGAAATCTGCTCTTTCTGGAAGAAATCGTGATATTTCTTGGGAGAATACTGCAATTTCTGGGTGACAAAGGCGTATTTTGGGGGGGGGAAACTGGCCGTTTCTGAGAGAAGATGTCCTATTTTCGGAGGGAAAACCGGTATTTCTGTGAGAAAATGTGGTATTTCTGGGAGAAAACTGCAATTCCTGGCAGAAAATGTCACATTATTGGGGGGGAATCCTTGTATTTCTGGTAGGAAACGTTGTGTTTTGGGTGAGAAAGCTGGTATTTCTGGGAGATATTGCCATATTGTTGGGGAGACAACTGGTATTTTTGGTAGAAAATGTAATATGTCAGGAGGAAAGGTGCAATTCCTGGGAGAAAACGTCATTT
>NW_011147264.1:0-644 GCF_000146605.3 Meleagris gallopavo
CAAAGAAAGCAGCTGGAAAGACAAAGAATACACAAATAGGAAACAAAGACAATGCAAAGCAAACAAAAAGGCCTCACTACTGAAAAAAATAAAAATAAAAAAAAAGACAAAACAAAACAAGGAATGAAAACGAAGCAAAGCAAAGCGAGGATGAGAAATACAAGAGGAAAGCCAATGAATTCAATACACCAGCATGGCAAATCAAAGAATCCTAGCAAAGTAAAGAGAGAACAAAGCTCACCAGTGCTTAACAATGGAAAGAAAGAACCAAAATTTAACAGCAATGCAAGGCCAGCATACTAACAATAACCAAAGAGCAAACCAAAGCCAGGAAAAACCAGCAAAAGGAAAGAAAGAGTAAGTAATAAAAAGCCAAGGAGAGCAAAGCAAAATCACTTGAAATCCTCACAAACAGAGGGGAATACGCTCAGGAAAGGAAAAAGCAGTTCCAAGAATAGAAACAAAAGGGAAAATAAAACAACACTGGAAAAAAACAATGCATTGCAATGCAGAAGGAGCAGGAAACCAAGGCAGAAACCACAGAAAAACAACATGGAAAACAAACCGAGGAAACCAAACAATACAAACCCAATAGCAGCAGCAGCAGCCTCTGCAGCAACATGAAAATGCAAAGAACACACCGT
>NW_011147265.1:0-491 GCF_000146605.3 Meleagris gallopavo
ACCCCATCCCAAAGAGCAAGGCACACTCCAAAGGGCAGTACTCCGCAGGCTCAGATGCTGCCCCTGCCCTTCCCAGCCCTTAAATGGGATCAAGGAGGGGTGGAGCCTGGCTCTGCCCCACCCACAGACAAATTGCCCCCAGCTGTGCTGCAGGGCTGCACCCCTCCCCAGGTGTTCCATCACAGCTTCAGGTGGGCCCTTAAAGTGCCGGTACAGCCATAGGGCAAAAAAAATGAATAACATGAAAGGCTGCCAAGGGAGGTTTATAGCTGGAGGAGCTGTGATAACCCACATATTTTAATCCCAGTCTGTCCCTGATGCCAATTGGTGACTGTATGAAAACTGCTGAGTCATGGCCTGAAGCTCTGATTGATCACCTGAGGCAGCGATGAGTCAGCACGGAGCACAGCTGAAGGCAATCAACCGGTGCTGCCAGAAGGCGGAGCAGGCTCCGCCCTCCTGGATCCATTAAAAACTGACCAGCAGTGGGG
>NW_011147266.1:0-382 GCF_000146605.3 Meleagris gallopavo
CAGCATACATAATAAATTCAAAAACAACGTAGTTGCCAGGCGAGTATCTTCCGCCATATGTCTTGCCAGATAAGTTCATTTCTTCTTGCACAGTTCTGGGTGCAGATATATGTTTTACAGTCCTTACTGTTGGTCACCCCCTCAGCCCCCTGCTGCGATTTCACCACGGGAGGAGAGACATGAATTAGCACACCATCCAGACTCTCCTTTTATCTCTCCAGAATGTGCATGCCCTATTCTTTAACCACAGACAGAAACTTATCTTGTATTATGGCTTCTGAGGTATACCCCTTTGGTACAACATTCTATTACTTATGCAAAAACTATATGTCATCTCCCACAATTCCCTCTTTGTTTACAGTTATTGCTATTTGAATTTTCT
>NW_011147267.1:0-383 GCF_000146605.3 Meleagris gallopavo
GTATTGATGGGAGAAAACGTCCTATTTCTGGTTGAAAAATGGTATTTGTGGGAGGAAACTGCAGTTCCTGGCCGAAAAAGGCATATTCTTGGGAGAAAGCGGCTATTTGCGGTATAAAATGTCGTATATTTGCGATAAAACTGGCATTTCTTGGAGAAAATATCATATTTTTGGGGAAAAATCTACTATTTCTTGGAAAAGGTGTCATATTTAAGGGAAGAAATCTGGTATTTCTGGAGAAAATGTCATGTTTGGGGATAAAATAGGTATTTCTGGTGAAAAACGTGAGTCTTTGGTGATAAGACTGGAATTTCTGGGGCAGAATATCATATTTTGGGAGAAAGCTACTATTTCTCGGAGAAAACGTCATATTTCTGGTTGAA
>NW_011147268.1:0-899 GCF_000146605.3 Meleagris gallopavo
AACGCAGCAAGCACTGCACAAAAGCCGAGAGCTGCCTGCACTTCCAGAAGCCTGGAAAGGAAAAAACACAACAGTCAAGGCACAGAGACAGCATCAGGTAAGTGAAGGCAAGGTCAGAGGAATGGCATGGGGCAAGGGAGACAAGGGAGGCAAAGCAAGGCAAGGCAAAGAATGGAAAGCAAAAGGAGCAACTGAAAGCAAAAGCCAACAAACATACTCTGAACAGGAAAGGAATGCTTGCAGCAAGGAACAAGATCACGCAAAGAAAGCAGCTGGAAAGACAAAAGAACACACAAATAGGAAACAAAGACAATGCAAAAGCAAACAAAAAAGCCTCACTACAGAAAAAAATAAAATAAAAAAAAAGACAAAACAAAACAAGGAATGAAAACGAAGCAAAGCAAAGCGAGGATGAGAAATACAAGAGGAAAGCCAATGAATTCAATACACTAGCATGGCAAAGCAAAGAATCCTAGCAAAGTAAAGAGAGAACAAAAGCTCACCAGTGCTTAACAATGGAAAGAAAGAACCAAAATTTAACAGCAGTGCAAGGCCCCGATACCAACAATAACCAAAAGAGCAAACCAAAGCCAGGAAAAACCAGGAAAAGGAAAGAACGAGTATGTAAATAAAAGCCAAGGAGAGCAAAGCAAAAATCACTTGAAATCCTCACAAACAGAGGGGAATACGCTCAGGAAGAAAAGCAGTTCCAAGAATAGAAACAAAAGGGAAAATAAAACAAACCCCTGGGAATAAAACCCCAATGCATTGCAATGCAGAAGGAGCAGGAAACCAAGGCAGAAACCACAGAAAACAACATGGAAAACAAACCGAGGAAACCAACATCAACCCATGCAGCAGCAGCAGCCTCTGCAGCAACATGAAAATGCAAAAAATAC
>NW_011147269.1:0-613 GCF_000146605.3 Meleagris gallopavo
TTTTCTCCGACGAGTGAGCGGGCTCCTGTGCGCGCATCGGAATGGAGCGGTTTGCACTTCGCCTTGGCTACATGCAGAATGCACTACGCCTACCTCTGAATACTATGTCTCTGCCTTTATTTCGAGCCACAATTCATTCTAGTGAGGTTTTCCACTGCTACACATCTGCATTCAGACAGGAAAAGAGTGGAAGGGAAAACCAAGCTCTAATAAGGCATTTGCAAGTTCGAGGAGCGACAGCTGTAGTGCTCTCAGGGAGAGCGTTTCAGAAAGTGGGGAGAGATCCTTTCAGGACTGCGGAGAAAAAAGCCCCCACTCGCAGGTAGTGCAGGAGGCTGAATTCGCACTTGTCGGCATCGGAATCGCACTCCTTCGCTCTCACGCGTAGAAAGCGGCATTCGCGCTGAACCGCTCCGGAGACTTTGCCGTAACTGGCCGAGAAATCGCGTTTCTCCCCGAACGCCGCTTTCAGCCGTCAGCAGCGGTCTCGTGTTTCTCGCTTGCCGAGAACGGGCCACTTCAGCCGGCTGCTTTTCTCCGACGAGTGAGCGGGCTCCTGTGCGCGCATCGGAAAGGAGCGGTTTGCACTTCGCCTTGGCTACATGAAAAATGC
>NW_011147270.1:0-670 GCF_000146605.3 Meleagris gallopavo
CTCAGAGAAGATAATGAATCCTTAAGAAAACAGGCAAGAGGAATTATTTCCTACAGTCAGTAACTTTCCAAGTGTGAGTTAGCAGTGCTACTTGTCTGTACAGGATGTTTGCAGAATTGATGGTTTGGTTTGTCCAAGGCAGGAATGGTGTGAATGCACGAAATTACTTTCTGCTCCTTGCTCGGGTACCTGAAGATTCGCCTCTCAGAACCTCTCCAGTACTTGTAAAGTGGAACTCACTTCTCTGACCCAAGAGCAGTGCCGATTTTCAGGGCAGACAAACCCGAAGCACTTTGAGAGATGGTGGAGAGCAAGTGCTTGGTGAGGGAATAGAATGCAGCCTTGCTGAACTGCTCAGCTGGTTCTATTCCGTAACAAGTGGGATGTGTGCATCTGCTGCCATGGTCACTCAGCAGTTTCAGTTGTGGTCAGGAGTGCTGATGAGAGCAGTTTGTCTCTGTTCTTGATGTCAAGCTGAGGCAGCAGTTCCCCATAAGGCAGAGTTAAAGCTTTCCCTCACTGCACTGCTGAAGCTGACCTAAATGCTGGCAGGGAAATGGCACCAAACAGTGTTGGCCGCTGCTCGTTCCGTGAACCACAGTTCTGAGCCTTGAGTCCGGCACAAGTGGACAGCTTGCTCAGCTCTGTGACCAAATGGTGGCCTTTTTCT
>NW_011147271.1:0-351 GCF_000146605.3 Meleagris gallopavo
GCCGAGAAATCGCGTTTCCCCCCAAATGCCGCTTTCAGCCGTCAGCAGCGGTCTCGTGTTTCTCGCTTGCCGAGAACGGGCCACTTCAGCCGGCTGCTTTTCTCCGACGAGTGAGCGGGCTCCTGTGCGCGCATCGGAAAGGAGCGGTTTGCACTTCGCCTTGGCTACATGCAGAATGCACTACGCCTACCTCTGAATACTATGTCTCTGCCTTTATTTCGAGCCACAATTCATTCTAGTCAGGTTTTCCACTGCTACACATCTGCATTCAGACAAGGAAAAGAGTGGAAAGGGAAAACCCTCTCTAATCAGGCATTTGCAAGTTCGCGGAGCGACAGCTGCAGTGCTTTC
>NW_011147272.1:0-1187 GCF_000146605.3 Meleagris gallopavo
GGCTCTGCCCCACTCCACAGCCAAACTGCCCCCAGCTGTGCTCGCAGGGCTGCACCCCGCCCCAGGTGTTGCCACAAAAACAGGAGGGCAAGGGAATGCCCAAAGGCAAGGACCAAGAGAACATGGAAGGAAATGCCAAGGATGACGGCCCAGACAATACGGCAGGGAACGCCAAAACTGAATGCCGACATGAATGTGGCAACACAAAGCCAAGGGGTCATTAGGCCAAGAGAATGGGGCAAGGAACACAAAAATAGGAGGACAAGAGAATGTAATAGTGAAAACAGTGCAAGACCAGAGACAAGCAAGACACAGAACAAAGAGGATAGGCAGCCTTCTGGGCACCATGAAGCGCAATTCAGAGCTCTGGGGGGAACCCTATTGTGCCGGGCTCTGGAATGGGTAAACGCTGGCGGGTGTGCATCGCCCTTACCTGCTGGGCAGACAATGACCAGTCAGCAAAAGTGAGGTTCCGGGGCATTCCGGGAAACGCAGATTCCAGTTCCTTGCTGTTTTCCACAGAGACCAACACATCTCCGTGCAGTTGTTACGGCACTTGGGAGCACCGCAGCTCTGCTGCCACCTGTTGGACACAATACAGTCATGAAGGCACTGCCCTGCATCCGGGCCTCTTGCACAAACCTGTGCTCCTTGCTCGGAGCACATGGCTGCACTCTGTGCACCATGTTGCTTACCACCAGAGAAGGCTCAGCCTACCCAACACCTATTTTTGCTTCCATCTTGTCTGAGAACTGCTCATTATGCACAGCCCTCATCTTTGCTTTTGCTTTGGTGAGGTGGGGACTGCCATTGCTTCCTCAGTCCCACACACCCCTTCCCATCCCACACTGCCATGGGAGATCAGGTTCTGGACCACCTGAGGACCCAAACATCCAGGAGTCTTTGGGTCCTGACGAGATGAGTCCCAGAGTTCCGAGGGAATTCACCGCTGCAGTCACCGAGCCACTCTCCATGGTATTTCACAAGTCGAGGCAGTCAGGTCAAGTCCCTGGTGAGGAGAAAAAAGGTGACAGCACACCTCTTAGGAAGGATAGAAAGTGTGACGCGGGGAACTACCAGCATGTCAGTCTCACCTCTGTGCTGGTCACGGATCATGGAGCAGATCATCCTGGAAGTGACTCTCAAGCACACATTCCAGTGCGTCACCACCCTGGGCGTGAAAAGCT
>NW_011147273.1:0-692 GCF_000146605.3 Meleagris gallopavo
TTCCACAAAATTCCCCCCTCTTTTCTTTTACAATGTTGATTTCTGCAATCCCTTTCTAAGGTACAATTCCAAAGACTTCTTCTTCACTTTCTTCGTTCTCCCTTCTTCTAATATCCTGAGAGAAGATAGTGAGGAAGACAATCTGAGTATATGGTTCTTAAAGAAACTTATCTTTAGTCTCAAACTGCAGTACCTCCTTTTCCTTCCTAGATATGGTAACCCAAATAGCATTTGCATGGAGAAAGCCCCGTGTCCTTTCTCGGTGCTGTACGGATTCGGAGAAGTGCCAGAGGCAAACGTTTAGTCCAAGGTACAGACCTGTTTAGCCAGAGTACTGAAGGGTGACCCATCTTTCAGTAATCCTTGTGTCACAGGTTTAAGCCCAGTACGTCCCTCAAAAGGAATTGGATCTTGTTTCTGTCTTATGGTCTCATATTTTCCTGCAGCTTTATTTTGAAGGGGTTATTTTCAACCCCCCCGCTCCCTTCCTTTGCCCAGACCATGGGATCTATATCCTTCTCATCTGTCTCAGGTAACACATTCATTGATACTGTCATTCCCTCCTGATGGGTTGTTATTTGTATTCCCAATTTCATTCTAAGATCTCTCCCCAATAAATTAGTCCCTGCATCAGGTACATACAACAATTGTCCTGTTACTGTCTTACTCCCTAAGCTCCATTCAGTGTTTTC
>NW_011147274.1:0-746 GCF_000146605.3 Meleagris gallopavo
GAAGTGACTCTCAAGCACACATTCCAGTGCGTCACCACCCTGTGCGTGAAAAGCTTCCTCCTAATAACCAACCTAAACCTCCCCTGTCTCACTTGAAAACCATTTCCCCTTGTCCTATCGCTATCCACCCTCCTAAACAGCCGTTGCCCCCTCCTGCTTATGCGCTCCCTTCGAGTCTTGGAAGGCTGTCATGAGCTATCTCCAGAGCTTTCTCTTCTCCCACAGAAACAATCCCAGTTACCGTCAACATTTTCTTCTAAGAGAGGTGCTCCAGCCCTCTGATCATCTTCGTGGCCCTTCTCTGGACCTGCTCCAAAAGCTCCACATCATTCCTGTGCTGGAGCCCCAGGCCTGGACGCAGTGCTGTACATGGGGCCGCACCAGAGCCGAGTAGAGGGGGACAATCACCTCCCTCTCCCTGCTGGTCGCTCCTCTTTGAATGCAGCCCAGGATACAGTTGGCCTTCTGGGCTGCAAGTGCACACTACTGGCTTATGTCCAGCTCTTTGTCCACCAGGATCCCCGAATCCTCCGCAGGGCTGCTCCCAAGGGCTTCTACGCCCAGTTTGTACAAGCATCTGGGTTTCCCCTTCATCAGGGACATCAACAGTGGGGTTGAGTGCACCCTAAGGACACCAAGCTGTGGGGTGCAGTGACACAGCAGAGGGACGGGATGCCATTCACAGAGACCTCAACAGGCTGAGCAGTGGCCACAAATCCAAGTGCAGGGTCAGTAGCTGGGATGAG
>NW_011147275.1:0-565 GCF_000146605.3 Meleagris gallopavo
TTTCCCCCCAAAATACGCCATTTTCACCCAGAAATTGCAATATTCTACCCAGAAATATCACATTTTCACCCAGAAATACCAGCTTTCTCCCTGAAATATTACATTTTGTTCCAGAAATACCAGTTTTCTCACCCAAAACACGTTTCCTACCAGAAATACAAGGATTCTCCCCCAAGAATGTGACATTTCCTGCCAGGAATTGTAGTTTTCTCCCAGAAATATCGCATTTTCTCACAGAAATACCGGTTTTCCCTCCGAAAATAGGACATCTTCTCTCAGAAACGGCAGTTTCCACCCCCAAAATACGCCATTTTCACCCAGAAATTGCAGTATTCTCCCCAGAAATAGCACGTTTTCTTCCAGAAATAGCAGATTTCTCCATGAAATATGACATTTTGGAACAGAAATACCAGTTCTCTCACAACAAAATCAGCGTTTTCTACCAGAAATACCAGTTTTCTCCCGGAAATACGGCATTTAACTCTCAGAAATGGCCGTTTTCTCCCCAAAAATATGGTATTTTCTCCAACAAGTGACAGTTTTATCACAAAAATACGACATTTTC
>NW_011147276.1:0-611 GCF_000146605.3 Meleagris gallopavo
CATTTCCTTCCATGTTCTCTTGGCCCTTGCCTTTGCCTGGGCATTCCCTTGCCCTCCTGTTTTTTGTGGCAACACCTGGGGCGGGGTGCAGCCCTGCGAGCACAGCTGGGGGCAGTTTGGCTGTGGAGTGGGGCAGAGCCAGGCTCCACCCCCTCCCTGATCCCATTGAAGGGCTGGGAAGAGTAGGGGCAGCATCTGAACCTGGGGAGTGCTTCCTTTGGAGTATGCCTTGTTCTTTGGTGATGGAGTGAGTGTATTTTTTTTTTTTTTTCTCCTCCATTGTGGAGCTGGTCTCTCTCTTTTTTAGCAGGGAACCCTGAGCGTACTTAAGGGCTGGTAGGTATTTGGACCTGGAAGCTGCTTCCTTCACTTGAGAGTGTGGGGGACTATTGGTCCTTGGAATGGGGTAAGTGGTTTTCTTTTTTTCTTCAGGGCTGTGATCTTGTCTTTTGGGGGATCGCAAGTGCACTGAAGGGCTGCTAGGTGTAAGAGCAGCATGTGAATCTGGAGACTGCTTCCTTTGGGGTGTGGGGTGAGCCCTTAGAATGGGGTGAGTGATTCCTGCTTTCTTTCAGAGCTGTGAGCTCTGCTTTTCTGGAGGATCTCAAGCT
>NW_011147277.1:0-707 GCF_000146605.3 Meleagris gallopavo
ACCAGCATGTCAGTCTCACCTCTGGGCTGGTCACGGATCATGGAGCAGATCATCCTGGAAGTGACTCTCAAGCACACATTCCAGTGCGTCACCACCCTGTGCGTGAAAAGCTGCCTCCTAATAACCAACCTAAACCTCCCCTGTCTCACTTGAAAACCATTTCCCCTTGTCCTATCGCTATCCACCCTCCTAAACAGCCGTTGCCCCCTCCTGCTTATGCGCTCCCTTTGAGCCTTGGAAGGCTGTCATGAGCTATCTCCAGAGCTTTCTCTTCTCCCACAGAAACAATCCCAGTTCCCTCAACATTTCTTTCTAAGAGAGGGGCTCCAGCCCTCTGATCATCTTCGTGGCCCTTCTCTGGACCTGCTCCAAAAGCTCCACATCATTCCCGTGCTGGATCCCCAGGCCTGGACGCAGTGCTGCACATGGGGCCGCACACCAGAGCCGAGTCGAGGGGGACAATCACCTCCCTCTCCCTGCTGGTCGCTCCTCTTTGAATACAGCCCAGGATACAGTTGGCCTTCTGGGCTGCAAGTGCACACTACTGGCTTATGTCCAGCTCTTTGTCCACCAGGATCCCCGAGTCCTCCGCAGGGCTGCTCCCAAGGGCTTCTACGCCCAGTTGGTACAAGCATCTGGGTTTCCCCTTCATCAGGGACATCAACAGTGGGGTTGAGTGCACCCTAAGGACACCAAGCTGTGGGGTG
>NW_011147278.1:0-357 GCF_000146605.3 Meleagris gallopavo
TTCTTTGGTGATGGAGTGAGTGATTTTTTTCTTTTTTTTTTTCTCCTCCATTGTGGAGCTGCTCTCTCTCTTTATTAGCAGGGAACCCTGAGCGTACTTAAGGGCTGGTAGGTATTTGGACCTGGAAGCTGCTTCCTTCACTTGAGAGTGTGGGGGAGTATTGGTCCTTGGAATGAGGTAAGTGGTTTCTTTTTTTCTTTCAGGGCTGTGATCTTGTCTTTTTGGGGGATGGCAAGTGCGCTGAAGGGCTGCTAGGTGTAAGAGCAGCATCTGAATCTGGAGACTGCTTCCTTTGGGGTGTGGGGTGAGCCCTTAGAATGGGGTGAGTGATTCCTGCTTGATTTCAGAGCTGTGAGC
>NW_011147279.1:0-638 GCF_000146605.3 Meleagris gallopavo
CGGGCCTCTTGCACAAACCTGTGCTCCTTGCTCGGAGCACATGGCTGCACTCTGTGCACCATGTTGCTTACCACCAGAGAAGGCTCAGCTACCCAACACCATTTTGCTTCCATCTTGTCTGAGAACTGCTCATGATGCACAGCCCTCATCTTTGCTTTGCTTTGGTGAGGTGGGGACTGCCATTGCTTCCTCAGTCCCACACACCCCTTCCCACTCCCACCACTGCCATGGCAGATCAGGTTCTGGACCACCTGAGGACCCAAACCAAGCCAGGAGTCTTTGGGTCCTGACGAGATGAGTCCCAGAGTTCCGAGGGAATTCACCGCTGCAGTCACCGAGCCACTCTCCATGGTATTTCACAAGTCGAGGCAGTCAGGTCAAGTCCCTGCTGAGGAGAAAAAAAGGTGACAGCACACCTCTCAGGAAGGATAGAAAGTGTGACGCGGGGAACTACCAGCATGTCAGTCTCACCTCTGGGCTGGTCACGGATCATGGAGCAGATCATCCTGGAAGTGACTCTCAAGCACACATTCCAGTGCGTCACCACCCTGTGCGTGAAAAGCTGCCTCCTAAGAACTAACCTAAACCTCCCCTGTCTCACTTGAAAACCTATTTCCCCTTGTCCTTATCGCTATCCA
>NW_011147280.1:0-650 GCF_000146605.3 Meleagris gallopavo
ATGGCAGTCCCCACCTCACCAAAGCAAAGATGAGGGCTGTGCATAATGAGCAGTTCTCAGACAAGATGGAAGCCAAAATGGTGTTGGGTACCTGAGCCTTCTCTGGTGGTAAGCAACATGGTGCACAGAGTGCAGCCATGTGCTCCGAGCAAGGAGCGCAGGTTTGTGAAAGAGGCCCGGATGCAGGGCAGTGCCTTCATGACTGTATTGTGTCCAACAGGTGGCAGCAGAGCTGCGGTGTTCCCAAGTGCCGTAACAACTGCCCGGAGAGATGTGTTGGTCTCTGTGGAAACAGCAAGGAACTGGAATCTGCGTTTCCCGGCATGCCCCGGAACCTCACTTTGCTGACTGGTCATTGTCTGCCCAGCAGGTAAGGGCGATGCACACCCGCCAGCGTTTACCCATTCCAGAGCCCGGCACAATAGGGTTCCCCCAGAGCTCTGAATTGCGCTTCATGGTGCCCAGAAGGCTGCCTATCCTCTTTGTTCTGTATCTTGCTTGTCTCTGGTCTTGCACTGTTTTCACTATTACATTCTCTTGTCCTCCTATTTTTGTGTTCCTTGCCCCATTCTCTTGGCCTAATGACCCCTTGGCTTTGTGTTGCCACATTCATGTCGGCATTCAGTTTTGGCGTTCCCTGCCGTATTGTC
>NW_011147281.1:0-1078 GCF_000146605.3 Meleagris gallopavo
CTTTGTTGTTTTTCTTTCATCTGTTGCTTTGCTTTGCTCTTTTTTCCTTTGCTCTGCTGTATGAGAGCTGTTGAACCACAGCCTGAACCACTGATGGAGCAGCTGAGGAAAGGACCCAGCCAGCCCTGGGAGCACAGGTGAAGGCAGTTCAGCTCCGTGGCTGGAAGGGGCAGAGCCTGGCTGCCCCTCTCTTGGAGCTCGTTTGAGGGCTGACTGCCGCGGGGGAAGGGTTTCTTTCTGGCAGTTTCTCCACTGTGGGGTTTGTTCTGTGGGTGTAAATCCTTGGAGGTGAGTGGGTGGGCAGTCCTTTTCCTACCTTCTTAATATACTCCCATTGCACTGGTGTTTCTGCTGTTACTTATGTTATGGCTTTCTTATTTGCTTTTGGTGTGTGTGTGTGTGTGTGTGTGTGCTGGTGCGGAGGGGGGGAGGGGGCCGGGGGCCGGGGCCGTCACGGCCGGGCCAGGTTTCCGTTTCTTTGTGTACTGGTGTGTTAGTTAAAACACGTTATCTCCGTGTTTGTTGTCACTCCCTACTTTTCCTTCCCTCTTGTTTGCAGGTCAGCTCGTGCTAGAAGTGATGGTGTCACTGTATGAATGAAGGTCAGTCCAGGAGCAGCTGCTGATGGAAGGAATGAAGTCCACGTTACTAAAGTGAAGCATCTCCTGGTAAGGTGTCAGAGCCGGCAGCAATGATGTCTGTCACTGTACAAACCAGAGGGCTGGCCTCCTCCAAGTGCTTGCTGACTGATGTGTGAGAGCATCTGCCTTCTCCAACTGAATGATAAAGCTCAAGATGCTGAATCGTTACAGCTTATGCAGAGGTTGTGAATGTGCTCTCAAATGTTTCCTTTAGTGATAAAGTGTGCTCTGGCACTGTGATGGTCCTATCTCTGATCTGGAGCACTGCATCTCTTGCAAGCCTTGAGTGCCTGTTTCCATGAACCTTCCTTTCTTTCACTCTTCAGAATAAGTGCAGGGTGCTTTTGGGGGAATCATCCAGGAGGCTGTCAGAAAGCCAGCTGTGACACGAAGGGATGCAATGGGAATGGGCTGTCATTGCCACCAAGCAGAAGTGA
>NW_011147282.1:0-710 GCF_000146605.3 Meleagris gallopavo
CCCATTTGGGAAAGTATAGTAGAATTTTTCAGTGCAAAATGAGTGGACTTTCGAAGAGAACTGGCATTTCTAGGAGGAAATGTCTTTTTTGGGGGAAAAGGTCATCTATCTGAGTGAAAGCTGATGTTTCTTGGAGAAAATGCCAGCTTTTGGAGAACAGATATAAGTGAATTATTCCGCAGGGAGAAGCCCTTCAGTACTTTCTCTTGCTGGTCTCTTCACTCTGTCTGCCACAGAACTGATATTTTAAGATGTGCTTTATTATTGTTCTTCTTTGGGTAGAATTTGTTTTTGAAATGTGGTTACTTTATGTTGGAAATGATTTTTGTATGTGAAATTAATTTACTCGGACAAGAAAGCACAGATATTTTTACTAAGATGCAATTATTTTCTACTGATTTCTGTTCTATTTCAGCTCAGCACACGCAGCGTAGTTTACTCAGGCAGGCTGCTTGTACGTGTGAGCTGATGGACGCTTTGAAGGAGCTGGAAGCTCTGCACTCTGACAGATGGCCCAGGAAACCTTTCAGCCATAATCAAAGCTATGGTAATGTACATCAGCGAAAGCAGAATAAAAAAGGAAGAGTTCCGTTCCAAACTTTGGCTTACGCCATATCTGCGAATATCCTGCACAGTGCTTTTGTAGCTGCGTTACCAAGACCAGCAGATGTCTTTTTTCTACCTATACTCATAAATGAACTTAATTTGTT
>NW_011147283.1:0-845 GCF_000146605.3 Meleagris gallopavo
TCCAAGAAATAGTAGATTTTTCCCCAAAAATATGATATTTTCTCCAATAAATGCCAGTTTTATCGCAAATATACGACATTTTATACCGCAAATAGCCACTTTCTCCCAAAAATATGCAGTTTTCTGCCAGGAACTGCAGTTTCCTCCCACAAAATTACCATTTTTTCAACCAGAAATTAGGACGTTTTTCTCCCCATCCAAATACCGTTTTTTCAACCAGAAAATAGGACGTTTTTCTCCGAGAAGTAGTAGCTTTCTCCCAAAATATGATATTCTGCCCCAGAAATTCCAGTTTTATCACCAAAGACTCTACGTTTTTCACCAGAAATACCTATTTTATCCCCAAACATGACATTTTCTCCCAGAAATACCAGATTTCTTCCCCAAAACATGACACCTTTTCCAAGAAATAGTAGATTTTTCCCCAAAAATATGATATTTTCTCCAAGAAATGCCAGTTTTATCGCAAATATACGACATTTTATACCGCAAATAGCCGCTTTCTCCCAAAAATATGCCATTTTCTGCCAGGAACTGCAGTTTCCTCCCACAAATACCATTTTTCAACCAGGAATAGGACGTTTTCTCCCATCTATACCGTTTTTCAACCAGAAATATGACGTTTTCTCCGAGAAATAGTAGCTTTCTCCCAAAATATGATATTCTGCCCCAGAAATTCCAGTTTTATCACCGAAGACTCTACGTTTTTCACCAGAAATACCTATTTTATCCCCAAACATGACATTTTCTCCAGAAATACCAGATTTCTTCCCTTAAATATGACACCTTTTCCAAGAAATAGTACATTTTTCCCCAAAAATATGATATTTTCTCCAAGAAATGCC
>NW_011147284.1:0-602 GCF_000146605.3 Meleagris gallopavo
CTCTCAGAAATGGCAGTTTTCTCCCCAAAAATATGGTATTTTCTCCAACAAGTGACAGTTTTATCACAAAAATACGACATTTTCCACCACAAATACCAGTTTTCTCCCAAAAACATGCCGTTTTCTGCCAGGAACTGCAGTTTCCTCCCACAAATACCATTTTTCAACCAGAAACAGGACATTTTCTCCCAGAAATACCAGCTTTCTCCCAGAAATAGGACGTTTTGTACCAGAAATGCCAGTTTTCTCACCAAAAACTCAAGCGTTTCCTACCAGAAATACCAGTTTTCGCCCGCAAGAAGGCCATTTTCTCTCAGAAATGGCAGTTTTCTCCCCCAACATGACGTTTTCTCCCAGGAATTGCACCTTTCTTCCTGAAATATTACATTTTCTCACAACAATACCAGTTGTCTCCCCAACAATATGGCAATATCTCCCAGAAATACCGGTTTTCTCACCCAAAACACAACGTTTCCTACCAGAAATACCAGGATTCTCCCCCAAAATAGGACATTTTCTGCCAGGAATTGCAGTTTTCTGCCAGAATACCACATTTTCTCACAGAAATACCAGTTTTCCCTCCGAAAATAGGACATTTTCTC
>NW_011147285.1:0-543 GCF_000146605.3 Meleagris gallopavo
CCAGACATGGTGTAGTCAGTTATGGAAATTGCAGAGGAAACTTGTTGAAAATTGTAATAATTGTTGGATTGGAGAAATGATTAAAATTACTCATGTAATCCTGGGGTCTGTGGAAAAACGACAAGTTCCCATCTTGCTGGAGGATATTGATTATGGCTCTCCCAAGAGGAATTCAGTGTACAACTATGCTTTGAGGGAACTGGCAGACACAGTCACCTAGTAATTTGAGAAGGGACAATTGTCCAGTATAAATATTTATATTCAAGTGTATTTAGATTGTTGTGATTGATTGCAGTTTGCACCAGGCCAAAATAGATGAGTACTGGAACAAGAAACCACTGTGCCATCCCCCCGCGTGTCTCACAGAGTGCTCTGAGAAAGAGCCACTTGCAAACTCTTGTTGTAAAATAGTATGTTACCTCAGGAATGGGGAGGAATACACTGGAAGTTGGAATGTCCTTATCTGCAGAAATCTAGGAACCCTCAGTGTAGCACTGAAAATCTCCATGACTGGAGACGAGACTGAAATAGAATATTTGGTAG
>NW_011147286.1:0-780 GCF_000146605.3 Meleagris gallopavo
GTGTCTTATTAGAGAGGGTTTTCCCTTCCACTCTTTTCCTCTCTGAATGCAGAAGTATAGCAGTGGAGAGCCTCGCAGGGACGAATTGTGGCTCGAAATAAAGGCAGAGACATAGTATTCAGAGCTAGTCGTGTGCAATCTGCATGTAGCCAAGGCGAAGTGAAAACCGCTCCTTTCCGATGTGCGGACAGGTGCCCGCTCACTCGTCGGAGAAAAGCAGCCGACTGAATTGGCTCGTTCTCGGCTAGCGAGAGACACGAGACCGCTGCTGACAGCTCAAAGCTGCATTCGGGGAGAAGCGCGATTTCTCGGCCAGCTCCGGCAAAGTCTCCGGAGTGGTTCAGCGCGAAGGCCGCTTTCTGCGCGTGAGAGTGAAGGAGTGCGATTCCGATACCGACAAATGCGAATTCAGCCTCCTGCACTACCTGCGAGTGGGGGGTTTTTCTCCGCAGTCCTGAAAGGATCTCTCCCCTCTTTCTGAAACGCTCTCCCTGAGAGCACTACATCTGTCGCTCCTCGAACTTCCAGGTGTCCTATTAGAGAGGGTTTTCCCTTCCACTCGTTTCCTCTCTGAATGCAGATGTGTAGCAATAGAAACCTCACTAGAATGAATTGTGGCTCGAAATAAAGGCAGAGACATAGTATTCAGAGGTAAGCGCAGTGCATTCTGCATGTAGCCAAGCCGAAGTGCAAACCGCTCCTTCCCGATCAGCGCACAGGAGCCCGCTCACTCGTCGGAGAAAAGCAGCCGGCTGAAGTTGCCCGTTCTCGTCAAGCGAG
>NW_011147287.1:0-700 GCF_000146605.3 Meleagris gallopavo
GGTGGATCCATGCCCGGTAGCTACCCTTCCCTCCTCCTTGGCATGACTGCCAGTGCTTTGCCTTCCTCCAGAGAGGTGTTTTGTTCCGACTGGCAGCCACAGACTCCTTCTGGGCTGGCGACCCTGCAGGTGCATGTGTGGTGGAGGCAGCAGCATGCCCAGTCGCTACCCTTTCCTCCTCCCGGGCACGGATGCCAAGATTTTGGCCTCCTGCACACTCGGTGGTCATCTGTGCTTTGCCATGACCTTGTATTTTTTTGCATTTTCATGTTGCTGCAGAGGCTGCTGCTGCTGCATGGGTTGATGTTGGTTTCCTCGGTTTGTTTTCCATGTTGTTTTTCTGTGCTTTCTGCCTTGGTTTCCTGCTCCTTCTGCATTGCAATGCATTGTTTTTTTTCCCAGTGTTGTTTTATTTTCCCTTTTGTTTCTATTCTTGGAACTGCTTTTTCCTTTCCTGAGCGTATTCCCCTCTGTTTGTGAGGATTTCAAGTGATTTTGCTTTGCTCTCCTTGGCTTTTTATTACTTACTCTTTCTTTCCTTTTCCTGGTTTTTCCTGGCTTTGGTTTGCTCTTTGGTTATTGTTAGTATGCTGGCCTTGCATTGCTGTTAAATTTTGGTTCTTTCTTTCCATTGTTAAGCACTGGTGAGCTTTGTTCTCTCTTTACTTTGCTAGGATTCTTTGCTTTGCCATGCTAGTGT
>NW_011147288.1:0-411 GCF_000146605.3 Meleagris gallopavo
CATTTTGGAACAGAAATACCAGTTCTCTCACAACAAAATCAGCGTTTTCTACCAGAAATACCAGTTTTCTCCCGGAAATATGGCATTTAACTCTCAGAAATGGCAGTTTTCTCCCCAAAATATGGTATTTTCTCCAACAAGTGACAGTTTTATCACAAAAATACGACATTTTCCACCACAAATACCTGTTTTCTCCCAAAAACATGCCGTTTTCTGCCAGGAACTGCAGTTTCCTCCCACAAATACCATTTTTCAACCTAGAAACAGGACATTTTCTCCCAGAAATACCAGCTTTCTCCCAGAAATAGGACGTTTTGTACCAGAAATGCCAGTTTTCTCACCAAAAACTCAAGCGTTTCCTAACAGAAATACCAGTTTTCGCCCGCAAGTAGGCCATTTTCTCTCAGAAAT
>NW_011147289.1:0-769 GCF_000146605.3 Meleagris gallopavo
AAAACTGGAATTTCTGGGGCAGAACATCATATTTTGGGAGAAAGCTACTATTTCTCGGAGAAAACGTCCTATTTCTGGTTGAAAAACGGTATTGATGGGAGAAAACTGGTATTTCTTGTAGAAAAAAATGGTATTTGTGGGAGGAAACTGCAGTTCCTGGCAGAAAAAGGCATATTTTTGGGAGAAAGCGGCTATTTTGCAGTATAAAATGTCGTATATTTGCGATAAAACTGGCATTTCTTGGAGAAAATATCATATTTTTGGGGAAAAATCTACTATTTCTTGGAAAAGGTGTCATATTTAAGGGAATAAATCTAGTATTTCTGGAGAAAATGTACATGTTTGGGGATAAAATAGGTATTTCTGGTGAAAAACGTAGAGTCTTCGGTTGATAAAACTGGAATTTCTGGGGACAGAATATCATATTTTGGGAGAAAGCTACTATTTCTCGGAGAAAACGTCCTATTTCTGGTTGAAAAATGGTATTTGTGGGAGGAAACTGCAGTTCCTGGCAGAAAACTGCATATTTTTGGGAGAAAGCGGCTATTTGCGGTATAAAATGTCATATATTTGCGATTAAACTGGCATTTTTTGGGGAAAATATCATATTTTTGGGGAAAAATCTACTATTTCTTGGAAAAGGTGTCATGTTTAAGGGAAGAAATCTGGTATTTCTGGAGAAAATGTCATGTTTGGGGATAAAATAGGTATTTCTGGTGAAAAACGTAGAGTCTTTGGTGATAAAACTGGAATTTCTGGAGCAAAATAT
>NW_011147290.1:0-346 GCF_000146605.3 Meleagris gallopavo
GTTATTAAAACTTGTTTAGAACATGCAATTAAACTTAAGTGCTATTTTCTTTTCCACGCAGAACTTAATATTCAGATGAAAAACTAACTACCAAATGGGATTATTACGTTTCTAATATTTCTAATGAATAAACAACTGTCTTCCAAACCACCAACACAGGAGATTCTTTGATATGTTATTACACTGAGTTACAACATCCCATGAGTTAAAAATACCCCATATGTAAGGGAATCTATTCCTTTGCACACAGGAAATAGGCAGCTATAAAAATTCAAACAACAAAATGTTCCCTCATGGTACAGAAGGCTGGAGAAACCAGCAGACCATCTAGCAAAAAAAAAAAAAA
>NW_011147291.1:0-484 GCF_000146605.3 Meleagris gallopavo
AGCCCAAATAGGTTTACCCTTTCTTTGCCAGTTGTTTTGCTCCCACTGCTGTAACCACCCCCATAGAGCATTTGCCACCATCCACGAGTCAGTGTAAACATAAAGCATTGGCCACCTCCCCCGTTCAGCAACATCCAAGGCCAGTTGGACAGCCTTTACCTCTGCAAATTGGCTCGATTCTCCTTTTCCTTCAGTGGCCTCTGCAACTTGTTGTGTGGGGCTCCACACAGCGGCTTTCCATCTGCGGTGTTTCCCCACAATACAACACGATCCATCTGTGAATAGGGCGTATGTCTTCTCATTTTCTGGTAGTTCATTATATGGTGGGGCCTCTTTTAGCACGTGATATCTCTTCTGCTGCCGGTGTTCCAAACTTTTTGCCTTCAGGCCAGTCCATGATCACCTCTAGGATTCCTGGACGGTTGAGATTCCCCATCCGCGCTCGCTGCGTAATCAGCGCAATCCACTTACTCCAAGTGGCATC
>NW_011147292.1:0-767 GCF_000146605.3 Meleagris gallopavo
AAAACGTCACATTTTTGGGAGAAAACTGGTATTTGTGGTGGAAAATGTCGTATTTTTGTGATAAAACTGTCACTTGTTGGAGAAAATACCATATTTTGCGGGAGAAAGCTGCCATTTCTGAGAGTTAAATGCCGTATTTCCGGGAGAAAACTGGTATTTCTGGTAGAAAACGCTGATTTTGTTGTGAGAGAACTGGTATTTCTGTTCCAAAATGTCATATTTCATGGAGAAATCTGCTATTTCTGGAAGAAAACGTGATATTTCAGGGGAGAATACTGCAATTTCTGGGTGAAAATGGCGTATTTTGGGGGGGAAACTGGCCGTTTCTGAGAGAAGATGTCCTATTTTCGGAGGGAAAACCGGTATTTCTGTGAGAAAATGTGATATTTCTGGGAGAAAACTGCAATTCCTGGCAGAAATGTCACATTCTTGGGGGGAGAATCCTTGTATTTCTGGTAGGAAACGTGTTTTGGGTGAGAAAACTGGTATTTCTGTTCCAAAATGTAATATTTCAGGGAGAAAGCTGGTAATTTTCTGGGTGAAAATGTGATATTTCTGGGTAGAATATTGCAATTTCTGGGTGAAAATGGCGTATTTTGGGGGAAAACTCCACTTTCTTGGAGAAAATGTCCTATTTTCGGAGGGAAAACTGGTATTTCTGTGAGAAAATGTGGTATTTCTGGCAGAAAACTGCAATTCCTGGCAGAAAATGTCCTATTTTGGGGGAGAATCCTTGTATTTCTGGTAGGAAACGTTGTGTTTGGGTT
>NW_011147293.1:0-584 GCF_000146605.3 Meleagris gallopavo
CAAGGATACATGGAGCCCCTGGGCCAGTCACAATAGGGTGCTTTTGCCAGTCTTTACCAGTGAGGCTGATTTCGGCCTCCAACATAGTCAGCTCTTGGGAACCTCCAGTCACCCCATGAATATAAATTGATTTTGTCCCTTGGTGACTCGAGGGCATTAGAGTGCACTGTGCACCAGTATCCACCAGGGCCTTATATTTCCGTGATTCTGATGTGCCAGGCCATCTAATCCACACAGTCCAATAAACTCTGTTATCTCTTTCCCACCCTTTGGCTGGGGGCAGGGCCCCTCTATTTGTTACCTTCATTGTCTGCAGCAACTGGAGCAATCACCTTTTTGGAGAAGTTCACCTTGGTGGTTGATTTGTCTTGTAATTCTCTTACCCGTGCTTGAAGTACAGGAGTAGGTTGTTTATGCCACTCCTTCATATCTTCTCCATGGTCACGTAGGTAATGACACAAGGCAAAACGTGATGTGGTCTTACTGTTGTCACTTGCTCGAGCAGGAGATCGTCTTCTTTTGATAGCTGAGACATTGGATGCCACCGGCTGGGAGGAAATCAAGTTGATCAGCCCCTCCAATAG
>NW_011147294.1:0-449 GCF_000146605.3 Meleagris gallopavo
TGCCTCATATTGCCCCCATATTGACCCCATATCGACGAATACATCAAGGAGAGAGTGTGAGTAAAACCTGGAGAAAAGTCAGAGGAAAGAAGGAGTAAAGTATGGGTAAACCCAGAGTAAAGTGTGAATAAATGTTGAAGTAAGGTGTGAGTACACCTGGAATAGGGTGTGATAGCCAGTTGTGGGAGTAAAACCTGGAGAAAAGTCAGAGGAAAGCATGAGTAATTCTTGCGTAAACCAAGTAAACTGTGAGTATCAACTGTGAGTATCACATGAAGGTGAGAGCACACCTGGAGTATGGTGTGAGTTAGTAAGCGTGGAGTAAAGTGTGAGCAGAACCCAGCGGAAGTTGTGCGCACGTCTGTGCCCCGGCGGACGGGGGGCCGTGGGCCTTCCCCTCCCCCCCGGCCACAGAATGGGGAAGGGAAGGGGAGACGGGGACGGGGAGC
>NW_011147295.1:0-820 GCF_000146605.3 Meleagris gallopavo
TTGATGAAGATGTAGAACAAGACTGGACCAGCACACGACCCGTGGGGACACCACTGGTCACAGGTCTCCCAGCCAGACTGCACCACCAACGACGACCCTCTGCGCTCTGCCAGTCAGACAGTTCTCAACCCACCTCTCTGTCCACTCGTCTATCCCACACTTCCTCAGCTTTGTTATAAGGATGTCGTGGGAGACAGTATCAAAGGCCTTTCTAAAATCAAGGTAGGCTACATCTACCGCTCTTCCCCCATCCACCCAGCATGTGACAGCATCATAGAAGGCCACCAGGTTGGTCGAGCACGACCTCCCCTTGGTGAACCCATGCTGACTACTCCTAATAACCTCCTTTTCTCCCAGTTGTCTGGAGATGGTATCCAGCACAAGCTGTTCCATCACCTTTGCAGGGACAGAGGTGAGGCTGACAGGCCTATAATTACCCGGATCTTCCTTCTTGCCCTTTTTGAAGACTGGAGTGACATTGGCTATCCTCCAGTCTTCAGGGACCTCCCCTGTTATCCAAGATCTCTCAAAAATGATGGAGAGTGGTTTGGCAATGACCTCTGCCAGCTCCCTCAGCACACGTGGATGCACCCCATCAGGTCCCATGAGCTTGTGGACCTTAGTACTGCCTAGGCGCTCACGCACGTCCTCTTTCCTGACTAAAGGGAAGTCTCCCATTCCCCAGACCCCTCTCACTAACCTCCACGGTGTGGGATTCCTGCAGGGGATCTTTTCACTGAAGACAGAAGTAAAGAGGCATTCAGTATCTCTGCCTTCTCAGCATCCCCCGTTACGACGGACCCCCCCCTCACTTAGTAAC
>NW_011147296.1:0-761 GCF_000146605.3 Meleagris gallopavo
AAAGGAAGCAGTCTCCAGATTCAGATGCTGCTCTTACAGCTAGCAGCCCTTCAGTGCACTTGCCATCCCCCAAAAAGACAAGATCACAGCCCTGAAAGAAAAAAGAACCACTTACCCCATTCCAAGGACCAATACTCCCCCACACTCTCAAGTGAAGGAAGCAGCTTCCAGGTCCAAATACCTACCAGCCCTTAAGTACGCTCAGGGTTCCCTGCTAAAAACAGAGAGAGCAGCTCCACAATGGAGGAGAAGAAAAAAAAAAAATCACTCACTCCATCACCAAAGAACAAGGCATACTCCAAAGGAAGCACTCCCCAGGTTCAGATGCTGCCCCTACTCTTCCCAGCCCTTACATGGGATCAGGGAGGGGTGGAGCCTGGCTCTGCCCCACTCCACAGCCAAACTGCCCCCAGCTGTGCTCGCAGGGCTGCACCCCGCCCCAGGTGTTGCCACAAAAACAGGAGGGCAAGGGAATGCCCAGGCAAAGGCAAGGGCCAAGAGAACATGGAAGGAAATGCCAAGGATGACGGCCCAGACAATACGGCAGGGAACGCCAAAAACTGAATGCCGACATGAATGTGGCAACACAAAGCCAAGGGGTCATTAGGCCAAGAGAATGGGGCAAGGAACACAAAAATAGGAGGACAAGAGAATGGAATAGTGAAAACAGTGCAAGACCAGAGACAAGCAAGACACAGAACAAAGAGGATAGGCAGCCTTCTGTGGGCACCATGAAAGCGCAATTCAGAGCTCTGGGGGAA
>NW_011147297.1:0-745 GCF_000146605.3 Meleagris gallopavo
GGTGGAAGTTCATGTCAATCTCTTCTACTACTAGGAGGCTAACTGCACATTGACTGCTGGGTGGTGAGCAATTGCTTTTGCATTCATCATAGCTGTTATCCTTTTCCTTTCCTCTATCTCAGTAAATAATTTTATCTCAACCCATGAGTTCTATTTTTGTGTTTGTTTTTCTCCCCCCTTCAATTCTCTCCTGCAGTTCACTGGAAAGGAGTGGAGTGAGGGAAGTACTGTGTGATGCTCAGGCACCTGCCAGGTTAAACCACAACAGAGGGATAACTTACTCTCTCTAGCCAAAGGGAAAAATAAAACACCTTCATTATTATTTAGGAAAGACTGAACACAGCTCAGACTTACTGGCTTGAGGTCTCTGTGGCCATAACCTGACTGTGAACATCAGCCATCGCTGAAACAATCTGCTAGAAAAAAGACTCGAGCTTCCTCTTGGGAAAGGTGGTCCTTAGAAACAATGGAATCAAACAGCTCCCCTCCAGGACAACACTGTCACGAGAAAGCTCAAGTTATCTGACAATGTATTTACAATGTATCAGGGAAGGATAAGGAACAAAGAGAGCACAGAAAGCACAGCACAGCATGGACAGGATGCTCTTCTATTCCCTGTGCTCAATTAGAGCAGCAGACACGAGTGCTCCAGTTCTGCCATGGGCCATCACTGTGGCAGACCACACAAGCAAAGACATCTGACCCTTGCCTCCAATTGTGCACCTGAAGCATTGCACTCAATGTC
>NW_011147298.1:0-469 GCF_000146605.3 Meleagris gallopavo
GGGGGTGAGATCTGGGGTCACAGGGGTGAGATCTGGGCGCTGGGGTCAGCTGGAGCATCAGAGCAGGGGAGCCTGCTGCCTTACCTGCCATGACAGCTGGAGAGTGGCAGTTAGGGGAGCCCCTCCCCCCAGGGGGGTTCCGTGACCGTTGGGGTCAGCCCCTTTCCCCCAGGCTTGCGATGGTCTGACTTTTCGCACCCAAACATCCTTCGATCCCAGCCGTTTCCCGTCCCAATGATCAGTGACCATCCCGACGGGCATTTTGCAGCCCAGTGCTCTTCCTTCCCAAGGGTCTGCCCGTCCCAGGGGGGATTTGCCATCGCTGCAGTGCGTTCTCACCCCAGGGATGGTTTCCCCTCCATGTCCAGTAAGGATACCCCGTCCAAGTGATTGCCAGTCGTCACCGCCCAAAATCGTGTTTAAGCAGCCCATGGCTAAGAACTGAAACTGCCAGCATCAATTACCAGTT
>NW_011147299.1:0-383 GCF_000146605.3 Meleagris gallopavo
ACAAACAAAATATAAACACACGCACTAGGAATTACTGACTGCACTCCCTCAACATCAAGTTCCCTTGCGGTACACATTGAACATCCCCGTTTTCCTGCATCACCCACCAAGTGGACCCAGGTCCCTGGGCAAAAACAGTTCCACGAAGAGGTTTGTCCTTCTCAGAGGCTGGAATAACCCAAACTGCCTTTCCCAACATATTCTTTACATGTACAACAGGGACTTTATCTCCCTCTACGGTATGTAGGGAGCTTGGACTGGGTTGGACCACCACGATTGATAGATCCTCTGGTATTGACTAACCAGGTGGCTTCTGCCAAATGCTTCTCCCAGTGCTTAAATGTACCGCTCCCATTGCTTTCAGCATAGTTTTTTAACAACCC
>NW_011147300.1:0-492 GCF_000146605.3 Meleagris gallopavo
AGTGGGTTTTTTGGGTCTTTCTGTAAAGTTCTTTTTGTTTTGGTTTGGTTGGCGGTGGTTGCGGTAGCTAATGGCAATACCATTCCCGTAGTGCAACAAAGGAGATACCTGGGAAAACAGGAGAGTCTTGAGTGCAAAGAGGGACTGATGGCAGTGCTCTATGGAAGGAATAGAGAGGCCGACGGCGGCCGTTGGTGGCTGTGCAGTGCTATGAGTCTGTGTCTAAATGGTGGTACTTAAAGCTGTGTGAAGTCCCTGGAGAGGCCGAACAGTGTGAAGGTGCTTCAACTCATAGCTGTGCAACCCAGGAGTGAAGTGTGTTCATCAGCTTTCGCACCTGGTAGCGTTTTGTTTCCTCGTGCAGCTTTGCTCTGAGCAATGTAGAGCTGCCAGGCAGACCTGGGTCCATTTGCTGCTATCAGCAGGAATGAGAGCAGTAACACTTTCTGTAAGTGCAGTGCAGTTGAAGAAGGAGCTAGTTTGGGCTGTAAA
>NW_011147301.1:0-546 GCF_000146605.3 Meleagris gallopavo
GATGCACACCCGCCAGCGTTTACCCATTCCAGAGCCCGGCACAATAGGGTTCCCCCAGAGCTCTGAATTGCGCTTCATGGTGCCCAGAAGGCTGCCTATCCTCTTTGTTCTGTGTCTTGCTTGTCTCTGGTCTTGCACTGTTTTCACTATTACATTCTCTTGTCCTCCGATTTTTGTGTTCCTTGCCCCATTCTCTTGGCCTAATGACCCCTTGGCTTTGTGTTGCCACATTCATGTCGGCACTCAGTTTTGGCGTTCCCTGCCGTATTGTCTGGGCCGTCATCCTTGGCATTTCCTTCCATGTTCTCTTTGCCCTTGCCTTTGCCTGGGCATTCCCTTGCCCTCCTGTTTTTGTGGCAACCCGCACCTGGGGCGGGGTGCAGCCCTGCGAGCACAGCTGGGGGCAGTTTGGCTGTGGAGTGGGGCAGAGCCAGGCTCCACCCCTCCCTGATCCCATTTAAGGGCTGGGAAGAGTAGGGGCAGCATCTGAACCTGGGGAGTGCTTCCGTTGGAGTATGCCTTGTTCTTGGTGATGGAGTGAGTGTA
>NW_011147302.1:0-797 GCF_000146605.3 Meleagris gallopavo
TCTCAAGTGAAGGAAGCAGCTTCCAGCTCCAAATACCTACCAGCCCTTAAGTACGCTCAGGGTTCCCTGCTAAAAAGAGAGAGAGCAGCTCCACAATGGAGAAGAAAAAAAAAAAAAAAATCACTCACTCCATCACCAAAGAACAAGGCATACTCCAAAGGATGCACTCCCCAGGTTCACATGCTGCCCCTACTCTTCCCAGCCCTTAAATGGGATCAGGGAGGGGTGGAGCCTGGCTCTGCCCCACTCCACAGCCAAACTGCCCCCAGCTGTGCTCGCAGGGCTGCACCCCGACCCAGGTGCGGGTTCCACAAAAACAGGAGGGCAAGGGAATGCCCAGGCAAAGGCAAGGGCCAAGAGAACATGGAAGGAAATGCCAAGGATGACGGCCCAGACAATACGGCAGGGAACGCCAAAACTGAATGCCGACATGAATGTGGCAACACAAAGCCAAGGGGTCATTAGGCCAAGAGAATGGGGCAAGGAACACAAAAATCGGAGGACAAGAGAATGTAATAGTGAAAACAGTGCAAGACCAGAGACAAGCAAGACACAGAACAAAGACGATAGGCAGCCTTCTGGGCACCATGAAGCGCATTCAGAGCTCTGGGGGAACCCTATTGTGCCGGGCTCTGGAATGGGTAAACGCTGGCGGGTGTGCATCGCCCTTACCTGCTGGGCAGACAATGACCAGTTAGCAAAGTGAGGTTCCGGGGCATGCCGGGAAATGCACATTCCACTTCCTTGCTGTTTCCACCGAGACCAACACATCTCTCCGGGCACTTGTTACGGCACTT
>NW_011147303.1:0-924 GCF_000146605.3 Meleagris gallopavo
CTCGCTTGCCGAGAACGGGCCACTTCAGCCGGCTGCTTTTCTCCGACGAGTGAGCGGGCTCCTGTGCGCGCATCGGAAAGGAGCGGTTTGCACTTCGCCTTGGCTACATGCAGAATGCACTACGCCTACCTCTGAATACTATGTCTCTGCCTTTATTTCGAGCCACAATTCATTCTAGTCAGGTTTTCCACTGCTACACATCTGCATTCAGAGAGGAAAAGAGTGGAAGGGAAACAAGCTCTAATAAGGCATTTGCAAGTTCGAGGAGCGACAGCTGTAGTGCTCTCAGGGAGAGCGTTTCAGAAAGTGGGGAGAGATCCTTTCAGGACTGCGCAAGAAAAAACCCCCATCGCAGGTAGTGCAGGAGGCTGAATTCGCACTTGTCGGCATCGGAATCGCACTCCTTCGCTCTCACGCGTAGAAAGCGGCATTCGCGCTGAACCGCTCCGGAGACTTGCCGGAGCTGGCCGAGAAATCGCGCTTCTCCCCGAACACCGCTTTCAGCCGTCAGCAGCGATCAGCAGTGTTCTCGCTTGCCGAGAACGGGCCACTTCAGCCGGCTGCTTTTCTCCGACGAGTGAGCGGGCTCCTGTGCGCACATCGGAAAGGAGCGGTTTGCACTTCGCCTTGGCTACATGCAGAATGCACTACGCCTACCTCTGAATACTATGTCTCTGCCTTTATTTCGAGCCACAATTCATTCTAGTCAGGTTTTCCACTACTATACATCTGCTTTCAGAGAGGAAAAGAGTGGAAGGGAAAACCCTCTCTAATAAGGCATTTGCAAGTTCGAGGAGCGACAGCTGTAGTGCTCTCAGGGAGTGCGTGACAGAAAGTGGGGAGAGATCCTTTCAGGACTGCGGAGAAAAAACCCCCACTCGCAGGTAGTGCAGGAGGCTGAATTTGCACTTGTCGGCATCGGAA
>NW_011147304.1:0-451 GCF_000146605.3 Meleagris gallopavo
TGGGTACCTGAGCCTTCTCTGGTGGTAAGCAACATGGTGCACAGAGTGCAGCCATGTGCTCCGAGCAAGGAGCACAGGTTTGTGCAAGAGGCCCGGATGCAGGGCAGTGCCTTCATGACTGTATTGTGTCCAACAGGTGGCAGCAGAGCTGCGGTGCTCCCAAGTGCCGTAACAACTGCACGGAGAGATGCGTTGGTCTCGGTGGAAACAGCAAGGAAGTGGAATGTGCATTTCCCGGCATGCCCCGGAACCTCACTTTGCTGACTGGTCATTGTCTGCCCCAGCAGGTAAGGGCGATGCACACCCGCCAGCGTTTACCCATTCCAGAGCCCGGCACAATAGGGTTCCCCCAGAGCTCTGAATTGCGCTTCATGGTGCCCAGAAGGCTGCCTATCCTCTTTGTTCTGTGTCTTGCTTAGTCTTTGGTCTTGCTACTGTTTTCACTATTACA
>NW_011147305.1:0-697 GCF_000146605.3 Meleagris gallopavo
ATTGCAGTTTTCGGCCAGAAATACCACATTTTCTCACAGAAAAACCAGTTTTCCCTCCGAACATAGGACATTTTCTCCAAGAAAGTGGAGATTTTCCCCCCAAAATACGCCATTTCACCCAGAAATTGCAATATTCTACCCAGAAATATCACATTTTCACCCCAGAAATACCAGCTTTCTCCCTGAAATGTTACATTTTGTTCCAGAAATACCAGTTTTCTCACCCAAAACACGTTTACCTACCAGAAATACAAGGATTCTCCCCCAAGAATGTGACATTTTCTGCCAGGAATTGCAGTTTTCTCCCAGAAATATCACATTTTCTCACAGAAATACCGGTTTTCCCTCCAAAAATAGGACATCTTCTCTCAGAAACGGCAGTTTCCCCCCCCAAAATACGCCATTTTCACCCAGAAATTGCAGTATTCTCCCCTGAAATATCACGTTTTCTTCCAGAAATAGCAGATTTCTCCATGAAATATGACATTTTGAAACAGAAATACCAGTTCTCTCACAACAAAATCAGCGTTTTCTACCAGAAATACCAGTTTTCTCCCGGAAATACGGCATTTAACTCTCAGAAATGGCAGCTTTCTCCCCAAAATATGGTATTTTCTCCAACAAGTGACAGTTTTATCACAAAAATACGACATTTTCCACCACAAATACCAGTTTTCTCCCAAAAATATGCCATTTT
>NW_011147306.1:0-596 GCF_000146605.3 Meleagris gallopavo
AGATCTCGGCCTGAGCAGAAATTTCTGCTCTGGAGTCGCGCTGCTACCAAGACAGAAGGCGATAACTGCACGCAGCAGTCTCCTGCTCGTAACATCCTTGCTGCTTCATTCTGGGGTGCCGTCACTGAGCAGCATCTCATAGAAGTTCTTCCCTGGGCAGCTGGCTGCCTTAGTTGGAGCCCTGATGGCAATGACGTGATGATGGCAGGCTTAGTTTTGCTGTTTTCTCCTCGTCAGAATCCTCTGACTTTTGAAGGAAGCAGCTTCTTGGGTTTTTGTTGTTTCTTTTCTTTAAATTTCATTTAATTCATTTGGAATGTCTCCATTCCGTATAGCTATAATGTCTTGAATATTATCTTTCGTAGTGCTGAGAACTGTTTTAGAAAAGTTATACTCAGCTAAGAAGGTGTAATAAAGATGTTAAAGAAAGCAGCCCCTGTTGTGTTGACCAGGGATGAACATAAAATCATCTCCCAGTTAATGCGGAGGCAGCTGATGTGACTGCCTCTGTCCTCAGCAGCTTGCTGGAAGGAAGCCACAAAGCATTTCAGTGCAGGGCTGCTGAGGGAGCTGTCAGAGCAGAGCACTCTGTCCCC
>NW_011147307.1:0-563 GCF_000146605.3 Meleagris gallopavo
TTTGCACAAACCCTGTGCTCCTTGCTCGGAGCTACATGGCTGCACTCTGTGCACCATGTTGCTTACCACCAGAGAAGGCTCAGGTACCCAACACCATTTTGGCTTCCATCTTGTCTGAGAACTGCTCATGATGCACAGCCCTCATCTTTGGTTTAGGTGAGGTGGGGACTGCCATTGCTTCCTCAGTCCCACAGACCCCTTCCCATCCCAACACTGCCATGGGAGATCAGGTTCTGGACCACCTGAGGACCCAAACATCCAGGAGTCCTTGGGTCCTGACGAGATGAGTCCCAGAGTTCCGAGGGAAATTCACCGCTGCAGTCACCGAGCCACTCTCCATGGGTATTTCACAAGTCGAGGCAGTCAGGTCAAGTCCCTGCTGAGGAGAAAAAGGTGACAGCACACCTCTTAGGAAGGATAGAAAGTGGTGACGCGGGGAACTACCAGCATGTCAGTCTCACCTCTGTGCTGGTCACGGATCATGGAGCAGATCATCCTGCAAGTGACTCTCAAGCACACATTCCAGTGCGTCACCACCCTGTGCGTGAAAAGCTGCCTCCTAA
>NW_011147308.1:0-834 GCF_000146605.3 Meleagris gallopavo
GTCACTTGTTCTCTGGCTTGATCTCGTGCAGGCTATTCTTGCAGTGTGTATGACAAAATATACCTATCTACACCTATCTACACCTATCTACACCTATCTACAGAGCGTGCGTTCCTGGGAAGGGTCATCTAGAGGATAAGTGACGTAAACTATCAGAGATCTTCCGTGAGTTAAGCAGAAAGACTCCCCAGAAGAACTATGACAGCAGAGATCATGAAATAAAACAACACATTATCCAATTCTAATGCGGAAACAACATTTTGATTCCCACAATTCCCCCTTTTCTTTTTTCATAGATTGTTGATTTCTGCAATTCCTTTTGTTTCTTTTTTTTTCAAGGTTCACTTTTATAGACATCTCCTTCTTCTTCATTTTCTTTATCTCCCATCTCCTCTACTACCATCATTTTATCCAAATGTGGTGGCTGCATCGGTGTTTACTTCAACAGTGCTGTCTCGATCAATCACTCTACCATCCCCTCATACAGGGGATAACTCAGCGACCAATGGCCATCAGGGCTCCTTTTACTACCATCAAAGAAGTACGTGTGGATACAATCACTCCTTTCCATTCACCAAACCAGGACTCCAACCATCCAGTGATACAAGTATCTATTCCTGATTTTTCTGACATTTCATTGGCAAGGGTGGAAAGCCCTTGCAATGCCTTAGCTATTTTGTCACCCGGAGCTGTGTTATTGGGATGATGGTGCAACAACAAGTACCCAGCATTACACAGGCACCTCTTTCTTCAGCTTGTATCGTGTCTTAGGAGATCCTATTTTCCCAGGCCTTCCTACTTGCGGCATCTAAGTGTTCTGCAATCCGCTTTATT
>NW_011147309.1:0-423 GCF_000146605.3 Meleagris gallopavo
TTTTTGGGGGAAGAAATCTGGTATTTCTGGGAGAAAATGTCATGTTTGGGGATAAAATAGGTATTTCTGGTGAAAACGTAGAGTCTTCGGTGATAAACTGGAATTTCTGGAGCAAATATCATATTTTGGGAGAAACCCGTATTTCTTGAAGAAATGTCATGTTTTGGGGGCAAAATCTGATATTTCTGGGTGAAAACGTCATATTTCTTGTAGAAAAATGGTATTTGTGGGAGGAAACTGCAGTTCCTGGCAGAAATAAGGCATATTTTTGGGAGAAAGCGGCTATTTGCGGTATAAAATGTCGTATATTTGCGATTAAACTGGCATTTCTTGGAGAAAATATCATATTTTTTGGGGAAAAATGTACTATTTCTTGGAAAAGGTGTCATTTTTAAGGGAAGAAATCTGGTATTTCTGGAGAAA
>NW_011147310.1:0-892 GCF_000146605.3 Meleagris gallopavo
GAAATGCCAGTTTTATCGCAAATATACGACATTTTATACCGCAAATAGCCGCTTTCTCCCAAAAAATATGCCTTTTTCTGCCAGGAACTGCGAGTTTCCTCCCACAAACACCATTTTTAAACCAGAAATATGGCGTTTTCTCCCAGAAATTCCAGATATTGCCCCCAAAAAATGACATTTTCTTCAAGTAATACGAGTTTTCTTACAAAATATGATATTCTGCCCCAGAAATTCCAGTTTTATCACCAAAGACTCTACGTTTTTCACCAGAAATACCTATTTTATCCCCAAGCATGACATTTTCTCCAGAAATACCAGATTTCTTCCCTTAAATATGACACCTTTTCCAAGAAATAGATTTTTCCCCAAAAATATGATATTTTCTCCAAGAAATGCCAGTTTTATCGCATAAATACGACATTTTATATCGCAAATAGCCGCTTTCTCCCAAAAATATGCCATTTTCTGCCAGGAACTGCAGTTTCCTCCCACAAATACCATTTTTCAACCAGAAATATGACGTTTTCTCCCAGAGATATCAGATTTTGCCCCCAAAACATGACATTTTCTTCAAGAAATACGGGTTTTCTCCCAAAATATGATATTTTGCTCCAGAAATTCCAGTTTTATGACCGAAGACTCTACGTTTTTCACCAGAAATACCTATTTTATCCCCAAACATGACATTTTCTCCAGAAATACCAGATTTCTTCCCTTAAATATGACACCTTTTCCAAGAAATAGTAGATTTTTCCCCAAAAATATGATATTTTCTCCAAGAAATGCCAGTTTTATCGCAAATATACGACATTTTTATACCGCAAATAGCCGCTTTCTCCCAAAAAATATGCCATTTTCAGCCAGGAACTGCAGTTTCCACCCACAAATACCA
>NW_011147311.1:0-523 GCF_000146605.3 Meleagris gallopavo
CCTTGAAAACACTGCATTTGGGGTCGTGGAGGATATCAAGTTCCCAAAGCTTTTGGGAAAAGCAGTTTTAAGGTTTTGCCAACACTTCTGCAAAATGCCCATCAGAGGGGAAGTGTCTGCCAGCCCCTGTGCTTCTGACGACTTTCTGCTGGTGAAATGGGGCCTCTAGGGGGGACTGGTCCTGTCCCTGGGGGACGCAGGGGTGTTGAGGGTGGTAAGTTGAGGGGAGGATGCTGAAGGAGGCCAGGAGGTGGCAGGGAGCTGGGCATGAGGATGGAGGGCAAACAGAGGATGAGGATGGAAGGGGGAGGTGGATGCTTGGAGGGGCCTGAGGGTGATTCTGATGGGAGCTTGGGGGACGCTGGAGGGGAGCAGGGTGATACCGAAAGGGAATTATGGTGGAGGGATTCAGGGGGTGATGCTGGAGGGGAATATTGGTGATGCTGGAGGAGGGAGTCATGCTGGAGGGGATTCAGGGGGTAATGCTGTGGGAATGATGCTGGAGGTGGGTGATGCTGGAGGG
>NW_011147312.1:0-505 GCF_000146605.3 Meleagris gallopavo
AATATGATATTTTCTCCAAGAAATGCCAGTTTTATCGCAAATATACGACATTTTATACCGCAAATAGCCGCTTTCTCCTGAAAGTAAGCCATTTTCTGCCAGGAACTGCAGTTTCCTCCCACAGATACCATTTTTCAACCAGAAATAGGACGTTTTCTCCCATCAATACCGTTTTTCAACCAGAAATATGACGTTTTCTCCGAGAAATAGTTGCTTTCTCCCAAAATACGATATTCTGCCCCAGAAACTCCAGTTTTATCACCGAAGACTCTACGTTTTTCACCAGAAATACCTATTTTATACCCAAACATGACATTTTATCCAGAAATACCAGATTTCTTCCCTTAAATATGACACCTTTTCCAAGAAATAGTAGATTTTTCCCCAAAAATATGATATTTTCTCCAAGAAATGCCAGTTTTATCGCAAATATACGACATTTTATCCCGCAAATAGCCGCTTTCTCCCAAAAATATGCCATTTTCTGCCAGGAACTGCAGTTTCC
>NW_011147313.1:0-731 GCF_000146605.3 Meleagris gallopavo
GGTTTCGCTATTAAGCGAAGCAAAGTGAAAGGACCTGCCCAGGAAATTCAGTTCCTAGGTATAAAGTGGCAAGATGGCCGTCGTCACATCCCAACAGATGTGATCAACAAAATCAGCGCCATGTCTCCACCCACTAATAAGAAAGAGACACAATCGTTCCTGGGTGTAGTGGGTTTTTGGAGAATGCATGTTCCAAACTACAGCCTCATTGTAAGCCCCCTTTATCAGGTGACACGGAAGAAGAATGATTTTATGTGGGGTCCTGAGCAGCAGCAGGCTTTTGAGCAGATTAAACAAGAGATAGCCCGTGCCGTGGCCCTGGGGCCAGTACGGATGGAACAGGATGCGAAGAACATCCTCTACACTGCTGCTGGAGAGAAAGGTCCCCCTTGGAGTTTGTGGCAAAGAGCCTCAGGAGAGACCCGAGGCCGACCCCTGGGATTCTGGAGTCGGGCATACAGAGGGTCTGAAGAGCGCTACACTCCAACTGAGAAGGAGATCTTAGCCGCGTATGAGGGGGTTCGGCTGCTTCCGAAGTAATCGGTACAGAAACACAGCTCCTTCTGGCACCTCGACTGCCGGTGCTGAACTGGATGTTCAAGGGAAAGGGTCCCTCCACCCATCATGCTACTGATGCCACTTGGAGTAAGCGGATTGCACTGATTACGCAGCGAGCGCGGATGGGGAATCTCAACCGTCCAGGAATCCTAGAGGTGATCATGGACTGGCCT
>NW_011147314.1:0-583 GCF_000146605.3 Meleagris gallopavo
GGGGGAGCGATCCTTTCTGGCCTGCGGAGAAAAAACCTCCCTACGGAGGTAGTGCAGGAGGCTGAATTCGCACGTTCTCGGCATCGGAATTGCACTGCTTCGCTCTCATGCGTAGAAAGCGGCACTCGCGCTGAACCGCTCCGGAGAGTTTGCCGACGCCGGTCGAGAAATCGCGCTTCTCCCCGAGTGCCGCTTTCAGCCGTCAGCAGCGCTCTCGTGTTTCTCACTTGCCGAGAACGGGCGACTTGTGCCTGCTGCTTTTCTCCGACGCGCGAGCGGTCTCGTGTCCGCACGTCGGAGAGGAGCGGTTTGCACTTCGCCTTGGGTACATGCAGAATGCACTAGGCCTAGCTGTGAATACGACGTCTCTGCCTTCATTTCGAGCGGCAATTCTTTTTTGGTGTTGTTCTCCATGGCTACGCTTGTGCATGCTCGGAGGAAAAGAGTGGAGAGCAAAACCCTCTCTAATAAGGCTGTTGGAAGTTCGGGGAGCGACATTTGTTTCGCTCCCAGGGAGAGAGAGCGTGACAGAAAGTGGGGAGCGATCCTTTCTGGCCTGCGGAGAAAAAACCTCCCTACGGAG
>NW_011147315.1:0-394 GCF_000146605.3 Meleagris gallopavo
AGCATTCGCGCTGAACCGCTCCGGAGACTATGCCGTTGCTGGCCGAGAAGTCGCGTTTATCTCCGAACGTGCAGAATGCACTACGCCTACCTCTAAATACTATGCTCTGCTTTTCGCCCGACGAGTGACCGGTCTGCTTTCCGCACAT
Source organism: Meleagris gallopavo (assembly GCF_000146605.3). Taxonomy (NCBI): domain Eukaryota; kingdom Metazoa; phylum Chordata; class Aves; order Galliformes; family Phasianidae; genus Meleagris; species Meleagris gallopavo. Next base: position 149 of record NW_011147315.1, read on the forward strand.
CGGGAAGGAGCGGTTTGCACTTCGCCTTGGCTACATGCAGAATGCACTCGACTAGCTCTGAATACTACATCTCTGCGTTTATTTCGAGCGACAATTCATTCTAGTGAGGTTCTCCACTGCTACACATCTGCATTCAGACAGGAAAAGAGTGGAAGGGAAAACCCGCTACTAACAAGGCAACTGTAAGTTCGAGGAACGACAGATGTAGTGCTCACAGGGAGTGCGTTTCAGACAGTGAGCAGCTAT
>NW_011147316.1:0-623 GCF_000146605.3 Meleagris gallopavo
TTTGGGTGGTCAGGGCTGGGCCGTGGGCTCTGTGGGACTCTGGGACGTGGCAATCTCTTCTGCTAAAGCCCATGGATCACCTGCCTGTGCATGAGCACCACGGGCCTTGAAGGCAGCCCTGGAGCCAGCCCTGAGGGCATGGCCACGCTCTGCAGAGGAGCCGAGTTCCCACCAACTTCTCCTCCTCATCCGCCCGCCCTCTTCCCCCTCGCTTACCATCCGTGCTCTTCTGCTATCACTGAGCTTTGCAGAATGTCCAAAGGGCATTGCTGAAGCTCTCAGCTGGTGCATGTTCCTCTCCTTTTCTCATTAAAGACATTGAGCATCAGCTTTGGAAACGAGTCTCCTTTCATTCTTCCTCCTTCCCCAGCCCCCGCCAGCGCAGTATGCAACAGACTTTGTCCCCTGGCAAAACTCTGGGGGACTCCGTAGTTCTGGGCTTTGATAGTGCAGTGTCTTCCCTTCCTCGCAAGGGACATAAGATCATTCCATGCTGAGAGCTCTCTGGGAAGGACAATCATTGCTCACTGGCACCTCTCAGGAGCCACGCAGCAAAGTGTGAAGGGAGACCGCATTTTCTGTGCCGAGTTCCTGGGCTGCTTTCACTGCTGCAGGGATATGAG
>NW_011147317.1:0-460 GCF_000146605.3 Meleagris gallopavo
CTGAGGTAAAACAAAGTAATTTACTAAATATGGTATCAACAGAATTTTATAAGGAGAGAGAATGTGAAATTGATAGTGGATCGGCCTTACCACAACGCTGAGATGAGAAGCGCAGGCAGAGAAGCGCAGGCGAGAAGCGCAGGCAGAGAAGCGCAAGCGAAGCAGCGCAGGCAGAGAAGCGCAAGCGAAGCAGCGCAGGCAGAGAAGAGAGCATCAGGTGGCCTTGCCGGGAGTTATATCTCCTCGCTGACCGCAAAGCCCCCTGGGGAAACGTAGCTGCTCTTCTCCGCTGGACAGGCACCCGGAACTTGAGCATCAGCAGTCAAACCCCCAGTACATTGCATGATGTTATGATGTGGAATACCGATAATGAAAAATCAATGAAACCCATAGAACATTCCACCCTTATTCCACATCACTACATCATGCTTAATATATAACAAACAAATATAAACACACG
>NW_011147318.1:0-375 GCF_000146605.3 Meleagris gallopavo
TTCCTTTCCTCCAAAAAAGATACATCAGTCCCAAAATGGAGCCTGTCTTGCTCCAAAAAAAATCCGTGAAATCTCCCGTGTTCTTCGCCCAAAGCTTTTCCACTGCTTGGCTGACTCCTGACCCCACTGCAGGTGCTGGCACCACACCACCTGACTGCAGTGGCTTTGGCAACACGGCCATGCTGGCAGAATGAGAGTCAAATGGCCATGGAAACCAATTCCAGACCAGTCATCCGGTGAGCAGGGCTGTGCAGGGACGAGGCAGCATGGGGAAGAAAAGCAGGAGGCTGCTTCTCAGGTGTTTCCCATCTGCCTTGCAGATGGACTGCCTAACACAAATGGTAACAGATGATCCCGAGGCCCTGAGGGCAATAG
>NW_011147319.1:0-411 GCF_000146605.3 Meleagris gallopavo
ACCCCGTTTTCTCCCCAAAGGACCCCTTTCCACACCAAAAATACCACACTTGCCCTCCAAGAGAAGTCAGTCTTTCCCACAATTGTCCACTTTTCTCCCACGTACTTGTCATTTTCTCCCAGAAATACCACATTTCACTTGGAAATTGGGCCTGTGCTTCCAAAAAGATGGTATTTTCTCCCAGGCATACCTGTTTTCTTCAAACTACCGCACGTTTTCTCCCAAAAAGCTAGATGACAAGACCAAATTGGACACTTGCAACCAAGAGTAGGACATCTTCTCCCACTAATACCACTTCTCTCCCAAGGATAGGACATTTTCCCTAAATGCTATGGCAGTTCTGCTAAGAATACTCCTTTTCCTTCCCTAAATGGGAACATATGCACCCACAAATACCATGACTCCGAGAAA
>NW_011147320.1:0-588 GCF_000146605.3 Meleagris gallopavo
GCCCTCTTACCTCAGCCTCTGCACACCATCCTACTCTCCTGAGCATTAGGCTGGCACACGGATGCAGCTCTTTCTAGGCTCTCCCGATGCAGCCCGTGGCACCAGTACCTGTGTGCCACATGGATCTGAAAGCATTCTGCCTTCTGTGACATGTCCATGCCGTCACAATGCCAGTTCCCTGTACCACCTGGCCATCATGCAACAATCCTACTGTCCTTTTGACTAAATCTCCCTGCACAAATGTCCATGTCAAAAATGGAACATCTCTCCAGCTCTGCAGCAGAGGACACGGGCATCCATGCTCTAGTCATGATCTCCTCTCGGCTTCTGGCTCTCCAACACAAAGAACAAGATGCAAATCAGTAGCATCACAAACACTCCTTTCATCCTGTCTACTTCAACAGACAACCCAGACGGGCCCGCTCTCCTGCCCTCTTACCTCAGCCTCTGCACACCATCCTACTCCCCTGAGCATTAGGCTGGCACAGGGATGCAGCTCTTTCTAGGCTCTCCCTATGCAGCCCGTGGCACCAGTACCTCTGTGACACATGGATCTGAAAGCATTCTGCCTTCTGTGACATGCCCATG
>NW_011147321.1:0-386 GCF_000146605.3 Meleagris gallopavo
GTCTCTGGTCTTGCACTGTTTTCACTATTACATTCTCTTGTCCTCCTATTTTTGTGTTCCTTGCCCCATTCTCTTGGCCTAATGACCCCTTGGCTTTGTGTTGCCACATTCATGTCGGCATTCAGTTTTGGCGTTCCCTGCCGTATTGTCTGGGCCGTCATCCTTGGCATTTCCTTCCATGTTCTCTTGGCCCTTGCCTTTGCCTGGGCATTCCCTTGCCCTCCTGTTTTTGTGGAACCCGCACCTGGGGCGGGGTGCAGCCCTGCGAGCACAGCTGGGGGCAGTTTGGCTGTGGAGTGGGGCAGAGCCAGGCTCCACCCCTCCCTGACTCCCATTTAAGGGCTGGGAAGAGTAGGGGCAGCATCTGAACCGTGGGGAGTGCTTCC
>NW_011147322.1:0-331 GCF_000146605.3 Meleagris gallopavo
GTACAGATAATTACTTCTCACACAAGCATTCTCCCAGCACAAGCATTAGTCTCTATTAAGACCTATGTGGAAAATGAGGCAAAACAAGGAATGAATCCAGGTAGTGAGGCAACACAATTAACTTAGATACTAATAATTCCTGTATCTCTTGCATGTGAAATCCCTGCTGTACCCCTAAGAGGGGAAAAGAAAAGAAGAAAAAAAAAACACACAACAAACTCAAAATGCTTGTCCAAGCAAAGCAAAAGAGCCAATCTCTTTTCCCCAATCTGCTATGGGTCCTTTTTTTTTTTCTTTTTTCTTTTTTTTCTTTTTTTTTTTTTTTTCTTTC
>NW_011147323.1:0-735 GCF_000146605.3 Meleagris gallopavo
GATATTTTCCCTAAATGCTATGGCAGTTCTGCTAAGAAATACTCCTTTCCTTCCCTAAATGGGACATATGCACCCACAAAGACCACGACTCCGAGAAATTCCTCCCAGTTCCTCCCAATTACACTCCATTACATTCCTCATCATGACACTTACTCCCAGACTTTTGGCATTTTACTGCGGAAAGACCATTTCGATCCAGAATATATGCCATTGGCCCTCACAAACACCGATTGCCTCACAAAGATGTGGCACATCCCACCAGAAAGACCATTTCTAGCCCCCAAAAGATGGCATTACTCCCAGAAACACCAGCTTTCTCACACATTCCTCACCTTTTCCCCCCACATAAGACCTTTTCACCCAGAAATGACAGTTCTCTTAGGAATACCTCCCAATTCCCCTAATCTGCTACACCACACTCCGCACTATGACACTTTCTCCCCAAACTAGGACGCTTTCTCCCAGAAAGGCCGCTTTTTCCCCCCAAAGTACACCGTTGGCTTCCAAAAAGAACACATTCTCCCCAAGAAATACCACCCTTCTCCAATACAATGACATTACCTCCCAGTAATGCTACCTTGGGCCCAAACATTGGACAGCTTCTCCCACAAGTACTACTTTTCCATCCAAAAGAGGACATCTTCTCCCCACGAAGAATGCTATTTTCTCCCGGAAACAAAGCAGCTTTCTCACACATGGGTGGCATTTTCCAACCAACTATGCTACTCTCTCCCA
>NW_011147324.1:0-317 GCF_000146605.3 Meleagris gallopavo
AATTCACCGCTGCAGTCACCGAGCCACTCTCCATGGTATTTCACAAGTCGAGGCAGTCAGGTCAAGTCCCTGGTGAGGAGAAAAAAGGTGACAGCACACCTCTTAGGAAGGATAGAAAGTGTGACGCGGGGAACTACCAACATGTCAGTCTCACCTCTGTGCTGGTCACGGATCATGGAGCAGATCATCCTGGAAGTGACTCTCAAGCACACATTCCAGTGCGTCACCACCCTGTGCATGAAAAGCTGCCTCCTAATAACCAACCTAAACCTCCCCTGTCTCACTTGAAAACCATTTCCCCTGTCCTATCGCTATCC
>NW_011147325.1:0-928 GCF_000146605.3 Meleagris gallopavo
AATGCTTTCTTGGCTGTGTTTTGCACCCCAAAGGCTAACTTCTGAGGACTGGCATTGCTTCTGCTCCACAACTTCCTATCTTCCAGAGACAGTCAGATTCAAGCTAGGATACAAACTGCTGCAGGAAACTGAGCCCAACTCCACAAAAAGCTTGGAGATAAATACTAGGCTTATTTTTAATGTGGAGCTCCAAAAGGAGCAGAAAGCAAGCTGTGTGAGGTGTGTTGGTTTGCTGAACAAGGAGTGCTGTGTGATGTCTCCAGTGCTGTCACCTATTCACCTGTACCTATGATGGTAGAAAAGATGGTTCTCCCTGTCTTTCATGTGACCTGTCATCTTTCCTCTTAGAATCCCAACGTGATGATTTCTTAAGTACCTTTTAGGAGTCCTTAGAAAATTCCTTGGTTTTTCATTCAAATCATGTCCTTGGGAATTCTCTTCATGTAGGGACCTTCTCTGCTCAGGGAGTGGTAGAGAGGCCAGCAGCAGAATGTTGCATGTGTTTTACCTACGTTTGCATGTTCTTCACATCCAGGCAGAGCTGAGCTTCTCAGTGCCCAAGACTCTTCCTGGTTCAGAAGTTAATCTCCGACTGCAGGCACCACCTGGGTCTACATGTGCTATCTGGGCTGTTGATCAGACTGCCTTTCTGCTGAAGCCAGAAAAAGAACTCAGCCACTCTATGGTGAGTCTGCTCTAACTTCTCCTTCCTTTGCACTGACAAGAAGAGGGATGGAAGAAAGAGAGACATGCTGTTGCATGAGGACCGCTGGGACTGAGGGGGCAGTTCAAGGCTCCAAACAGAACTTGATGGGTGGAGACAGTGGAGTTGAAAGGCTTGGAGAGGGGTGGAGGGATGCTGCTTCTCTTAAGTGCCTGTATACTAATGCGCGTAGCATGGGGAATAAACAGGAAGAGCTGGAGTTCT
>NW_011147326.1:0-1007 GCF_000146605.3 Meleagris gallopavo
CCAAGGGGGGCTGCAAAAAGCAAGGGACAGAGTCTTTAGATTGGACATAAGGAAGAAGTCTGTTACAATAAGCGTGGCACTGGAACAGGGACACTGAGGGATCCTGGGGATCTCTGGAGCCCTGAGCACTGGGCGCCAGGGCCTGGGGATGGAGGGGATGGACAGCACCATCCCCCTACCCCTTTCCAGGGGGACCACTGCCACCCCAAGACCTTCCCTCGTGCTCTGAGGGGCTGTGCAGAGGAGGGTCTCAAGCCGTCCTACGGATGGCCCAGAGTCACTGTGGAGATGGGACAGGGGCTGTGGCTGCTGCCCCCAGGGGACCCACATCCCGCCCTGGGCTGCTGCCAGCCCTCCTCCTGCCCAAAGTCCTGGGGCACAAACCCTGCAGGGACGAGGCTTCTCCATGGGCAGTGACACCTTCTGACATCCTCTGCTGACCAACAGAGTCCTCTGAAGAAGAATGAAGACCCTGACGATCACTGACATCTTCCAGTGATCAATAAAGACCTCAGCAAAGGGAAAGGGAAGCGAAGGGTGAGAAAGAATATTTTGACCTCGTTTGGTTGATAGCATGCTTTGCTCATCATGGCATAAAGATTTGTTTGGATTTAATCAAGCACAGAATTCGGAGAGAAGTGTGACTGCATCACACCTGTGTGTGCTGCCCGCTGCCTGGGACCGGCTGCCTGATTCTAAGTCCTCCTCCAAGAGGCTCGGCTGCTCCTCAGCGATGCTGACCTGCTCCCCATGGAGGTGCTGCTGTCCGGGCACTCGGGCTTAGCTTGGGGTGGGCTGCACTGGAAAGACCCTGGGTCACAGTCCCGGCCGGGGACTGCGATGTCTGCTGGGCTCAGGTCAGAAAGGCACAGTTCATCACTCTCGGGGAGGTGCTGTATTTTTTAAAGACTTGGTTATCCGCGCCTCCGAAAGATAATGTCAGAATCACCATTTTGCTTCTGTGGTGACAGATGGAGGAGTTTTTGTGCCGGCACTCACAGCACATG
>NW_011147327.1:0-577 GCF_000146605.3 Meleagris gallopavo
CTGCAGTCCTTGCGGTGCCCAACGTGGGGCCCGAAGGGCGCAGATCCCAGTGCACCAATGAAGCCATGTGTGCTATGTTTGGCGTCCCATAGGGGACAGCAGACGAGGCCACGTGCTGACAGAACTTTGTGGACAGTCTGTGACACTCGAGGGGTGATCACCTGAGTGGGACACACAAAGAGGGTCTGTGTGCAATGCTGTGTGTGTGTGTCAGCCAACAGGGGACAAAGCGGTGTCACCACAAATGGGGGAAATGCGTCACGAGGTGGAGATAGCACGTCATCCTGTCCCCAAGGGGAAATGAGATTGCCTCTCCGGCCACTCCCTGTCCCAGCTGCAGTCTCGTTGTCCCCAAGCTGCTGCAGCCTGCAGCCTCATAGCACCAATGGCGCTGGCCCTCATCCTGGGTGAGTGACAATGGGGACGTGGTGCCACGGGGGTTGGTGGCCCTGTGTGGGACCAGGACCGTGTCCCTTGCAGGTTGGTGGCTGGTGGCAGCGAGCAGGGCACAGCAACGTGAGTACGGGGACAGGGGGAGAATGGGGAGAGAGGGAGGGCAGGCGTGGTCAGGGGGCCA
>NW_011147328.1:0-599 GCF_000146605.3 Meleagris gallopavo
CACCAGTGCAATGGGAGTATATTAAGAAGGTAGGAAAAGGACTGCCCACCCACTCACCTCCAAGGATTTACACCCACAGAACAAACCCCACAGTGGAGAAACTGCCAGAAAGAAACCCTTCCCCCGCGGCAGTCAGCCCTCAAACGAGCTCCAAGAGAGGGGCAGCCAGGCTCTGCCCCTTCCAGCCACGGAGCTGAACTGCCTTCACCTGTGCTCCCAGGGCTGGCTGGGTCCTTTCCTCAGCTGCTCCATCAGTGGTTCAGGCTGTGGTTCAACAGCTCTCATACAGCAGAGCAAAGGAAAAAAAGAGCAAAGCAAAGCAACAGATGAAAGAAAAACAACAAAGAAAACTAGCAGGGTTCAGGAAATAACAGAAAGCCACAGGAAGCAAGGCAGAAGGCAAGGTTATGTCTGTGTGTCTGGAAACAGAGCTGCGGACGTTCAGTGCTGCTCGGTGCACCATCGCAGACAGCTGCACAGAGCAGGGCTCCAGAAGCACTGACAGCTCCTGTCAGCTTCAGTATTGAAGCGATCTGATCAACTTCCAATTCCGTATTTCAAGCAACTTTAAAGAAAAAGCAACTAAAGCTAGGACAAAC
>NW_011147329.1:0-683 GCF_000146605.3 Meleagris gallopavo
TTAGGAGGCAGCTTTTCACGCACAGGGTGGTGACGCACTGGAATGTGTGCTTGAGAGTCACTTCCAGGATGATCTGCTCCATGATCCGTGACCAGCACAGAGGTGAGACTGACATGCTGGTAGTTCCCCGCGTCACACTTTGTATCCTTCCTGAGAGGTGAGCTGTCTACCTTTTTTCTCCTCACCAGGGACTTGACCTGACTGCCTCGACTTGTGAAATACCATGGAGAGTGGCTCGGTGACTGCAGCGGTGAACTTCCCTCGGAACTCGTGGGACTCATCTCGTCAGGACCCAAGGACTCCTGGATGTTTGGGTCCTCAGGTGGTCCAGAACCTGATCTCCCATGGCAGTGTGGGATGGGAAGGGGTCTGTGGGACTGAGGAAGCAATGGCAGTCCCCACCTCACCAAAGCAAAGATGAGGGCTGTGCATAATGAGCAGTTCTCAGACAAGATGGAAGCCAAAATGGTGTTGGGTACCTGAGCCTTCTCTGGTGGTAAGCAACATGGTGCACAGAGTGCAGCCATGTGCTCCGAGCAAGGAGCACAGGTTTGTGCAAGAGGCCCGGATGCAGGGCAGTGCCTTCATGACTGTATTGTGTCCAACAGGTGGCAGCAGAGCTGCGGTGCTCCCAAGTGCCGTAACAACTGCACGGAGAGATGTGTTGGTCTCGGTGGAAACAG
>NW_011147330.1:0-614 GCF_000146605.3 Meleagris gallopavo
CTCACTCCATCACCAAAGAACAAGGCATACTCCAAGGAAGCATCCCCAGGTTCAGATGCTGCCCCTACTCTTCCCAGCCCTTAAATGGGATCAGGGAGGGGTGGAGCCTGGCTCTGCCCCACTCCACAGCCAAACTGCCCCCAGCTGTTGCTCGCAGGGCTGCACCCCGCCCCAGGTGTTGCCACAAAAACAGGAGGGCAAGGGAATGCCCAGGCAAAGGCAAGGGCCAAGAGAACATGGAAGGAAATGCCAAGGATGACGGCCCAGACAATACGGCAGGGAACGCCAAAACTGAATGCCGACATGAATGTGGCAACACAAAGCCAAGGGGTCATTAGGCCAAGAGAATGGGGCAAGGAACACAAAAATCGGAGGACAAGAGAATGTAATAGTGAAAACAGTGCAAGACCAGAGACAAGCAAGACACAGAACCAAGAGGATAGGCAGCCTTCTGGGCACCATGAAGCGCAATTCAGAGCTCTGGGGGAACCCTATTGTGCCGGGCTGTGGAATGGGGTAAAACGCTGGGCGGGTGTGCATCGCCCTTACCTGCTGGGCAGACAATGACCAGTCAGCAAAAGTGAGGTTCCGGGGCATGCCGGGAAAATGCAGAT
>NW_011147331.1:0-710 GCF_000146605.3 Meleagris gallopavo
CACTTTTCTAGCCCAAAGTAGGACATTTTCTCCCAGAATTACCAGTTTTCTCACCCAAAATACGATCTTTCCTGCCAGAAATGCCAGATTTCTCACCCCACGTATGGCATTTCCTCCCAGAAATGCCTCTTTTCTCAAGAAAAAGATGACATTTCCTGCCAGAAATGCCAGGTTTCTCCCCGAAAATATGACATTTTCTCCCAAAAATACCACTTTTCTCACACAGCATATGACATTTTCTCCCAGAAATGCCTGCTTTCTCCCCCAGAATACGACATTTTCTCCCAGGACTACCTGCTTTCTCCAAAAAACGGGACATTTTCGCCCAGAAATACCACTTTCTCCAGAAAAATATGACAGTTGGGGCCAGAATTACCAGTTTCCTCACCCCAAAATATGACATTTCGAGCCTGAAATAACAGTTTACTCACCCAAAGTGTGACTTTTTCTCCCACAAATCCCAGGGTTGTCCAAAAAATATCGAATTTTCTTGCAGGAATACCAGTTTACTCCCCCCAAATAGGACATTTCCTCTCCGATATGACAGTTTTCCTGACAGAAAATTTGAAAATTTCCCCCAGAAACACTAAGCTTTCTCCCAGAATTAGGACATTTCCTGCCAGAAATAACACTTTTCTAGCCCAAAGTAGGACATTTTCTCCCAGAATTACCAGTTTTCTCACCCAAAATACGATCTTCCTCCCAGAAAT
>NW_011147332.1:0-592 GCF_000146605.3 Meleagris gallopavo
GCTGCTAGCTGTAAGAGCAGCATCTGAATCTGGAGACTGCTTCCTTTGGGGTGTGGGGTGAGCCCTTAGAATGGGGTGAGTGATTCCTGCTTTCTTTCAGAGCTGTGAGCTCTGCTTTTCTGGAGGATCTCAAGCTGGATGGCTGTTCATTAATAGGGCTATGTGCTAATTGCATCCATGCGGTGTTTTTTAAGGGCTATTGTGTGCATCCTTGTTGTGTTTTAAATTATGTTCTGCGTCTCTTCTGATTTCATTTTGCAGCCTGATGGAGTTGAAGGATTGCCTGGGCTCCTCCAGTCAGTGGTGTGAGATCTGTCCAGCAGGTAATGAACATCATGCACCCCATGTTGGTGCGCTGCTTGTATGCAGGTAGGTTTGCGATGTGATCCGACTCCCCCATGCTGACCATCCACAGCTAGATCAAGTTGCTCAGAGTCTGAGCCAGGCTCACCTTGAAAGGGCCAGCACATCCACCATGTCTCTGGCAACCTGTGCCACTGCCTCAGCACCCTCACTGTACAAGACATTTTCCTTAGATTTCACCTCCATTTTCCCTTGTTCTTTCCTTTAGGTATTGAAAGGCTGTTACCAG
>NW_011147333.1:0-690 GCF_000146605.3 Meleagris gallopavo
GAGGGGAGAGGTGTCAAACAAACAACAAACACTGGCCTTCATACCTCTGAGCCAATATACGCTTTGCCCTGGATTAGCTCTGGTGCTGCATTTGCTGGGCTTCCACAGCATGTGTTCAGGTGGGAATCAAGGCCTCCCTGGAATAACACAGGAAATAGAAACATCTCCTTTAACAGACTTTGTGTTTTCTACCAGTGACGCTGCAGAAGCCTCAGAGGCTTCTTCTCCTAGGCATATTCTCATTCACTGTGGATTTTGCTTTCATTCAGTAGGTGACCTCACTAAGCAAACATTGTCTAAGACAATAGATGACTATTGTATCAGTGTACAGATCCCAAGCTGCTCACTTATCTTATGTAGCCTTGGCATGATGCATTATTTTCCTTAGCTGATCATCTACTAAGATGAACTGTCAGTGCAAGCACTGTCTACTCTCTGTTCAGTTAACTCTCACACAGCCAAGGCCCTTCCAAGCAAGATGCAATTGCATCTCAACCACAGAAACAGCTTGAATGTAGGGTGTTTGTGCAAGTCCCTGTTGCACACTGTGGTCAAACATGCATTACTTGGGGGCACGTTATATTTGATTTAAGATACTCTTACCTTTGGCTTTGCACAGAGCCCAAAGTCTACCAGCTTCAAATTATGAGAAACAGGTTTCTCATCAATCAATGGATTTTCCTGGTGAAT
>NW_011147334.1:0-598 GCF_000146605.3 Meleagris gallopavo
TATAGATCCATATCCAGGAGCTCGGCTAATAGAACATATATTGGAGAAATAAGAGAAAGTCACTCACCCTGTCCTGGGCTCGCCAGACGAACTCCTGATGGAGCGGATCTCCAGAGAGAGATCCTTCCCCACTGGCAGTCAGCTCTTAAATGGGTCTAGGAGAGGTGGAGCCAGGCTCCACCCTTCCTGCAGCACAGCTGAATTGCCTTCGCCTGTGCTCCCGTGGCTGACTCATTGCTCGCCTCAGGTGATCAATCAAAGGTTCAGGCCGTGATTCAGCAGCCCCATACATTCCACCCTTCACGGCTGAACCAATGATTAGGTTGACTAAAAGGGTGAGCTTTTCCCTAATACAGAGATCCGATACACCGTGACGCTTATACAATTTCATCGCCACACGTTGGTAAATTTCAAGATGAGTGACGATGGGTGAAAGTTGACATCCTTCTATGGGCCAGCGCTCGATGATGTTACCGGAGGCATACGGTCATGAGGTGCAGATCCGTCCAATGTTCCATCAGTCCCATGCAGACCATCGCCGGGTGTTACACATGATCTGACAGTAACACTGGAACGTTTTGATGACATTTCATTCCTT
>NW_011147335.1:0-478 GCF_000146605.3 Meleagris gallopavo
GGTCCAGAGGAGTGGCTCCAAGATCCACAAGAAGCACCCCTAAGTCCAGGGGAGGGGCCCTCAGTAAGACCACGGTCACCGGCGCCAATGAGGGCAACAAGAAGTCCCGAAAGAGTAAGAGGTGAGCAAGATATCGTTACCATTGTTGATCGATCTCTGAAAATGAATGAAATTCGAAGTCTGAGAAAAGACTTTTCACGTCACCCAAATGAGCCTATTGCCACTTGGTTACTTCGATGTTGGGACAATGGGGCCAACAGTGTGTGGCTGGATAGTAGAGAAGCTCGCCAACTGGGTGGCGTTGCTAGGGACTCAGCCATTGACAGAGGTATTAGTACATGCCAGAACCAGGCCTTTACCCTCTGGAAGCGGATGTTGTTAGCTAGTAAAAGAAGATACCCCTTCAAAGATGATCTGATGCCTAGAAGAAAAAGAATGGGCTGATATGGAAGAAGGCATCTGTTATTAAGAGAATATG
>NW_011147336.1:0-728 GCF_000146605.3 Meleagris gallopavo
ACATCTCACACCACTGACTGGAGGAGCCCAGGCAACCCTTCAACTCCATCAGGCTGCAAAATGAAATCAGAAGAGACGCAGAACATCATTTAAAACACAACGAGGATGCACACAATGCCCTTAAAAACACCCACCGCATGGATGCAATTAGCACATAGCCCTATGAATTACAGCCATCCAGCTTGAGATCCTCCAGAAAAGCAGAGCTCACAGCTCTGAAATCAAGCAGGAATCACTCACCCCGTTCTAAGGGCTCACCCCACACCCCAAAGGAAGCAGTCTCCAGATTCAGATGCTGCTCTTACACCTAGCAGCCCTTCAGCGCACTTGCGATCCCCCCAAAAAGAGAAGATCACAGCCCTGAAAGAGAAAAAGAAACCACTTACCCCATTCCAAGGACCAATACTCCCCCACACTCTCAAGTGAAGGAAGCAGCTTCCAGGTCCAAGTACCTACCAGCCCTTAAGTACGCTCAGGGTTCCCTGCTAAAAAAGAGAGAGAGCAGCTCCACAATGGAGGAGAGAAAAAAAAAAAAAATCACTCACTCCATCACCAAAGAACAAGGCATACTCCAAAGGAAGCACTCCCCAGGTTCACATGCTGCCCCTACTCTTCCCAGCCCTTCAATGGGATCAGGGAGGGGTGAGCCTGGCTCTGCCCCCACTCCACAGCCAAACTGCCCCCAGCTGTGCTCGCAGGGCTGCCACCCCGCCCCAGGTCGCCGGGTT
>NW_011147337.1:0-699 GCF_000146605.3 Meleagris gallopavo
ATATTCTACCCAGAAATATCACATTTTCACCCAGAAATACCAGCTTTCTCCCTGAAATATTACATTTTGTTCCAGAAATACCAGTTTTCTCACCCAAAACACGTTTCCTACCAGAAATACAAGGATTCTCCCCCAAGAATGTGACATTTTCTGCCAGGAATTGCAGTTTTCTCCCATAAATATCACATTTTCTCACAGAAATACCGGTTTTCCCTCCGAAAATAGGACATCTTCTCTCAGAAACGGCAGTTTCCCCCCCCAAAATACACCATTTTCACCCAGAAATTGCAGGATTCTCCCCTGAAATATCACGTTTTCTTCCAGAAATAGCAGATTTCTCCATGAAATATGACATTTTGGAATAGAAATACCAGTTCTCTCACAACAAAATCAGCGTTTTCTACCAGAAATACCAGTTTTCTCCCGGAAATACGGCATTTAACTCTCAGAAATGGCAGTTTTCTCCCCCAAAATATGGTACTTTCTCCAACAAGGGACAGTTTTATCACAAAAATACGACATTTTCCACCACAAATACCAGTTTTCTCCCAAAAATATGCCATTTTCTGCCAGGAACTGCAGTTTCCTCCCACAAATACCATTTTTCAACCAGAAACAGGACATTTTCTCCCAGAAATACCAGCTTTCTCCCAGAAATAGGACGTTTGTACCAGAAATGCCAGTTTCTCACCAAAACTC
>NW_011147338.1:0-755 GCF_000146605.3 Meleagris gallopavo
ATACAAGCAGCGCACCAACATGGGGTGCATGATGTTCATTACCTGCTGGACACATCTCACACCACTGACTGGAGGAGCCCAGGCAATCCTTCAACTCCATCAGGCTGCAAAATGAAATCAGAAGAGACGCAGAACGTAATTTAAAACACAACAAGGATGCACACAATGCCCTTAAAAAACACCGCATGGATGCAATTAGCACATGAATTACAGCCATCCAGCTTGAGATCCTCCAGAAAAGCAAGAGCTCACAGCTCTGAAAGAAAGCAGGAATCACTCACCCCATTCTAAGGGCTCACCCCACACCCCAAAGGAAGCAGTCTCCAGATTTCAGATGCTGCTCTTACACCTAGCAGCCCTTCAGTGCACTTGCCATCCCCCAAAAACAGAAGATCACAGCCCTGAAAGAAAAAAAGAAACCCACTTACCCCTTTCCCAAGGACCAATACTCCCCCACACTCTGAAAGTGAAGGAAGCAGCTTCCAGGTCCAAATACCTACCAGCCCTTAAGTACGCTCAGGGTTCCCTGCTAAAAAACAGAGAGAGCAGCTTCACAATGGAGAAGAAAGAAAAAAAAAAATAAAAAAAAATCACTCACTCCATCACCAAAGAACAAGGCATACTCCAAAGGAAGCACTCCCCAGGTTCAGATGCTGCCCCTACTCTTCCCAGCCCTTCAATGGGATCGAGGGAGGGGTGGAGCCTGGCTCTGCCCCCACTCCACAGCCAAACTCGCCCCCAGCTGTGCTCGCAGG
>NW_011147339.1:0-663 GCF_000146605.3 Meleagris gallopavo
GGCTCGGCGGATGGGCTGTGAGGAGAGCACGGCCCGGACCACGACTTGAGGAACGAGCTCAGCTCACTGCTGGCCGCGTTCTGCAGTCCCCCACGGTCCTGAGAGCTGCGCTGGACTCACCGGGCAGCACGGCGTGGTGCAGGGGATGCAGAGAGAACCCAGGGTGCTCAGCAGACTTGCTGGGGCAGGAGGTTCTCCTTCAGCATGGAGCGCTGGAAGGCTGTGGGACTGCGGTGTCACCTCTGTCAGCTCTCATTCCAGTTCCCTCTTGGGAATAACAGAATGGTTCTTTTGACATCATCTTCCAGTGGCGAGGATAGCCAAGACTTAGAAAAACACAGCACCACCCCCACGATCTGCGATGGCCGTGCTGCTGCTTGCTCTTATCTGTGCTTTTCCTTTACAGGACGCAGTTCTTTATTATGGCCCAAGGCCCCGTGGGCTTCTTCTCCTCCCACAAAGCTGCTCAGCCAGGAGGAGGCACAGGCACGGACACGAGGCCACAGCAGCTCCCGTTGTGTCAGACAGCAGAGACGTTGGAGTGGAAGAAGGCCCCGCAGCTTTACAGGGGAAATTTACAGTCAGTGACTTTCCATCCGAAAGGTGAAGAGGAGTTTCTTTTGCAGCACCTATCATAATTGCTTGGGTGTGGGTTTTTTCCAT
>NW_011147339.1:21363-21676 GCF_000146605.3 Meleagris gallopavo
GGCCCGGCCCGTCGACGGCCCCGGCCCCCGGCCCCCTCCCCCCCTCGCACCAGCACACACACACACACACACACAAAGCAAATAAGAAAGGCATAACATAAGTAACAGCAGAAACACCAGTGCAATGGCAGTATATTAAGAAGGTAGGAAAAGGACTGCCCACCCACTCACCTCCAAGGATTTACACCCACAGAACAAACCCCACAGTGGAGAAACTGCCAGAAAGAAACCCTTCCCCCGCGGCAGTCAGCCCTCAAACGAGCTCCAAGAGAGGGGCAGCCAGGCTCTGCCCCTTCCAGCCACGGAGCTGAAC
>NW_011147340.1:0-303 GCF_000146605.3 Meleagris gallopavo
ACTTCTTCCTGCTCAACCTCGCCCTCCTCGACCTGGGCTGCATCTCCACCACTCTCCCCAAAGCCATGGCCAATGCCCTCTGGGACACCAGGGACATCTCCTATGCAGGATGTGTTGCCCAGACCTTTCTGTTTGTCTTTCTCATGTCAGCAGAGTATTGCATTCTCACTATCATGTCCTATGACCGCTACGTTGCCATCTGCAAGCCCCTGCACTATGGGACCTTGATGGACAGCAGAGCTTGTGCCACCATGGCAGCAGCTGCCTGGGCCACTGGGGTTCTCTATTCCCTGCTGCACACTG
>NW_011147341.1:0-309 GCF_000146605.3 Meleagris gallopavo
GAGTAGGAGGGCCGCTGCGGTGAGCCTGGAAGCCTGGGGCGCGGGCCCGGGTGGAGCCGCCGCAGGTGCAGATCTTGGTGGTAGTAGCAACTATTCAAACGAGAGCTTTGAAGGCCGAAGTGGAGCAGGGTTCCATGTGAACAGCAGTTGAACATGGGTCAGTCGGTCCTAAGCGATAGGCGAGCGCCGTTCTGAAGGGACGGGCGATGGCCTCCGTTGCCCTCGGCCGATGGAAAGGGAGTCGGGTTCAGATCCCCGAATCCGGAGCGGCGGAGACGGGCGCCGCGAGGCGCCCAGTGCGGTAACGCA
>NW_011147342.1:0-804 GCF_000146605.3 Meleagris gallopavo
GAGCGGTTTCAGAAAGTGGGGAGAGATCCTTTCAGGACTGCGCAGAAAAAACCCCCACTCGCAGGTAGTGCAGGACGCTGAATTCGCACTTGTCGGCATCGGAATCGCACTCCTTCGCTCTCACGCGTAGAAAGCGGCATTCGCGCTGAACCGCTCCGGAGACTTTGCCGTAGCTGGCCGAGAATCGCGTTTCTCCCCAAACTCCGCTTTCAGCCGTCAGCAGCGGTCTCGTGTTTCTCGCTTGCCGAGAACGGGCCACTTCAGCCGGCTGCTTTTCTCCGACGTGTGAGCGGGCTCCTGTGCGCGCATCGGAAAGGAGCGGTTTGCACTTCGCCTTGGCTACATGCAGAATGCACTACGCCTACCTCTGAATACTATGTCTCTGCCTTTATTTCGAGCCACAATTCATGCTAGTCAGGTTTTCCACTGCTACACATCTGCATTCAGACAGGAAAAGAGTGGAAGGGAAAACAAGCTCTAATAAGGCATTTGCAAGTTCGAGGAGCGACAGCTGTAGTGCTCTCAGGGAGAGCGTTTCAGAAAGTGGGGAGAGATCCTTTCAGGACTGCGCAGAAAAACACCCCACTCGCAGGTAGTGCAGGAGGCTGAATTCGCACTTGTCGGCATCGGAATCGCACTCCTTCGCTCTCACGCGTAGAAAGCGGCATTCGCGCTGAACCGCTCCGGAGACTTTGCCGTAGCTGGCCGAGAAATCGCGTTTCTCCCCAAATGCCGCTTTCAGCCGTCAGCAGCGGTCTCGTGTTCTCGCTTGCCGAGACGGGCCACTTCAGCCGGCTGCTTTTC
>NW_011147343.1:0-512 GCF_000146605.3 Meleagris gallopavo
AGCAACTTGATCTAGCTGTGGATGGTCAGCATGGGGGAGTCGGATCACATCGCAAACCTACCTGCATAGAAGCAGCGCACCAACATGGGGTGCATGATGTTCATTACCTGCTGGACACATCTCACACCACTGACTGGAGGAGCCCAGGCAATCCTTCAACTCCATCAGGCTGCAAAATGAAATCAGAAGAGACGCAGAACAGAATTTAAAACACAACAAGGATGCACACAATGCCCTTAAAAAACACCGCATGGATGCAATTAGCACATGAATTACAGCCATCCAGCTTGAGATCCTCCAGAAAAGCAGAGCTCACAGCTCTGAAATCAAGCAGGAATCACTCACCCCATTCTAGAGGGCTCACCCCACACCCCAAAGGAAGCAGTCTCCAGATTCACATGCTGCTCTTACACCTAGCAGCCCTTCAGTGCACTTGCCATCCCCCAGAAAGAGAAGATCACAGCCCTGAAAGAAAAAAAGAAACCACTTACCCCATTCCAAGGACCAATACT
>NW_011147344.1:0-722 GCF_000146605.3 Meleagris gallopavo
TCACAAGAAGGGAGAGAATTCAGAATCCCAACCCCGAAGATCTCTTATGAGCTACCTATGCAGGATGGTAAAGGTACAGAGATAGCCATTGGGATGCCAGTGCTTCTTGATGAGCAGGAACGCCATTCCCTCCTTCATTACTCAGCTAAAAATCAGAGTCGTGCTGCCTATCCTGGACTAAAATCCCCTCTAACAAATCCAGTTTAATTGGCTCTATTTAATAGGCAGTTGTACCGTGTCAAGGGTTCATCATCCCAATTACTATGGCCTATGAGTCTCCATCTACTGTCCATATTTTCTTTCTCGCGTTCCTGATAGACTTGTCTGCCGACCTCCGTCTTTCACGAAATGTCTCGGGCTCTACTTCTGCAACCTGGATTTCCAGAAGAAAGGAATACCCCAAGTTAATCCAATACCTTTTTCTTCCCTTCCTTATCGGTTAAGCTAATCATGAAGATCCTTTGTTATCTTCACAACGAAGCTGCATTTTACAGTGCTCTTTGGCAGTCAGCATACTATATATCCTTTCTAAATTTCTGCAAATATTTGGAATTCCAAAAGACCAGAAAAGAGAGAGAGGAAATTGCTCTTTGGGGCTCTTATGCCGCACGAAATGAATGGAGAAGAAGGAAAGAAACCCGTGACCTTGCACTCCGGAGTTGACACGCGGTGGGACTGCAGGTTAACCTTGGCAAGGGCCTGCTGCAAAGAACCCTGCAGCA